>NW_025777335.1:0-97132 GCF_021130785.1 Homalodisca vitripennis | reverse complement strand
AAAGTTTTTATCAATTCCTGTTACTTTTAAAAAAACAGCAAAAATTCCAATATTATCATTCCATGGTTTAATACATATTATCATTAGAACATCGGTTGTGTCTTATTAAAGGTAAGAGCCATTGAAGGCCATTAAGCACACTAACCAAGCGGAGTGTTCCTATTTTGTCCTGCTTGAAATGCTACTTCTAAGAAATTTACGTTCTTGAAAAGGTTCACGAAAGATCCATCTACATAGTTGCTCTTTACATCCATTCATAGGCTTCCAAAAAATAGTATTGCCTTGCCACTGAACAGGACACGGAGGCTAGGTCGGTTCAGTTCGTCCAACGGAGCAGTTCTTCCTTTTCTTGGAGAAAGCTTAAATTTTAAACAGAAAAACCGTGTTTTCCTACAACATTTTCTTGTTATCATAATTCAAATTAACCAATAAAATATTGTATTTTTACTAAAAATACATTAGCAAATACTAACCAGTCAGTAAAACATTAGTGCCAAGTAATTATAGGTTTATATTTTAATGTGGTAATTGTTTGAAGTGAGATGTTTTTGAGGGAGAGAGGTTTCGAAACCAGGCTCCGTCCTGTGATCTCTAGAAAAACAAACTATAAATAAGTAAATATAGAACTGAAATAATCGCCTTGCTGTGAAGAGTTATCTTAAGCCATCAGATGCTATACTGGAACAGATCCAAAATTAAATATCTATTGTTCGCATATACAGGTGAGTTTTTAATTATTTCGTATTTGGTTAAGGCTCAACAAAACTAATGGTCAATACAAATGAAAGTACAAAGTAAGTTAAGCAAGTAATAAATTTTTCCCTAAAATTTCCAAATTGAAGACAATTAAACAAGCTATCTTCTTGGTTTGCTCTTCTTTCCTTTTTTTTGATTATATGGGATGGGAGGTTCCTCTTATTATGGTTATCTTAGACATACTTTAAGATTGTTTTGTCCTAAAAAAACCGGATATCGTAATCGAAAGGTATTCCAGGCAAACATGTTTTTTGGGTTGTGTCTAAAAATTAGTACGAAATGATCACTTATGCAATCAAACAATCAAACTGTGACACGTGGTAATATTAGATGTATTTTTTTCGAATTACTACTTTTCTATTGTATAATAATAAAAATTTTTCCAATTTTTTAAAGTGGTAATAATGTAAGTACATATGTTGGTTGTCTCTAAATGTTTAAGAAAGAAATGCATAGTAGTCTATATATATATATATAATATTCATAATAATATTTAATTTAGTTCGATGAATTAAATTTTACAGTCATATTTTGTAATATACACCTGTATAAAACACTGTTTTCTCGTACTAACTAAACAGGTTATGCAATAGTTTTTATACAGGCCAAAATCCTAAATGAAAGTATTCAGGACGATAAATGTTGTTATATTAGATGGTGCGTTGGAAATTACTTATCGTCGAAATGACTTCAATCTCCAGACAAGATGAAGACATATGATCCAGCAAGTGTGGTGCACCAGAGATACTCACGTGTTACTTGACGTGAGATTTCTTTGCTGCCTCACACATTCGTGGCATCAAAATCATCTTTCAAGAGGAATCCATCAAAAACTACGTCAACAGGTTAAAGTTCTAACGATAAATTTGTACTGTTTTATGTAGTTTAAGAATTATTTACATTTGAATCGGAAGAGCATATTTTACCAGATACAGTTAGGTAGCTACAATAAAGTAACGGCTTTTAAAAATAATAAGAAACAACGGTATTATTTTATAAGTTTTCCTGATTTAAAGTGACGAATCTTGGTTTTAAAAAAAAATAAATTAAATTCTTGCAATACTTGGCCTTAAAAAAACTACGAATATGATTTGAATAATAAAATACTTCCAGCAATTTAAATATTTTACTTTTTTACAATTTGAGTCTATCTTTGAAAGATTTTTCTTATTATTCATTAAAGATAATACATAAATAATCCCATTACTTTTACTTTGTCAGTTTTTCATTTCTTGAGTATACAAATAGTGTTTCTTATTTTATTCAGTAGGTAAATATGCAGATTTTGCAAGTGTTTTTATTTTACTTCTATTTTTTTTGTTTTTTTATTTTTGCTATTTGTAGCGTTTTTAAAGCTACATTGGGTTTACATTTTTTATTAAAAACTTAAATTAAATAAAAAATTTGGGAACGAAATATTGGGATTTAATTGTAGATTAGATTGTGAAAAGTCAGGGTAAAAAATGAACATATAACCCTTTGGCAAGTTAGTACTGGTAGTTTTAAATTGTTAGGAAGGCAGGTTGACTGCCTTGAATTGATTAGAAACTTGTTTTGTTACGAGTATTGTTTTCTCCTGGTTTGATACAGCTGGACCAATGAGAGAACACCGCGGATGTCCTGCAAAGTTGCTTGGAAAGGGAAGTATTTAAGCGCCCGCTCAGAATTTTCGCCCTTCTTTTGGTTATTTTCGTGATTAAAGTTGATTACAGTGCGTCGTGTTTCTTAATTTTTTTTTCCGCGAGTGATTTTGAGGTAAGCACCAAATTTATTTTACGTTTTATTGAAATAGTCTTCCTGATCTGATATTAAATTAATTTTTGTTGTCTTTTTTATAGGGAAAAATTAAATTCATAGAAACTACAGAGCAATCTGAATAACTTATTCTCGATGAACAATAGAGCATAATAGAATCATACAAGTTACATTTGGTTCATGCTTTGCAAGAAAGTGAATTAAAATTGAACTTTGTTAGTAACTTTAATTTGAGATTTGGAAAAGTAGTAATTTATTAATATTTAACTGGGACTGTGTTATTGTTAATTATTAATTGGAAATTAATTGAACATTAATAATTGTTTGAGAGAGTTGTAATCTGAATTGCAGAGACTTAAAAGTTAAGGTTCAACTAGTGTAAAGAGAAGATTAAATTTTTATTTTTTGATTTTTGAGTGAACTTAGAAGTGAACATTTTTATTTGAGTTATTTCCAAGTGGTAAATAGATTTTTATTTTAAAACTTTATTATTTTATTTTAGAAGAGAGCTCTGATTTTTATTTTGATATATTTGATTAATATATTTATTTCTTGCCAATGGAATTTTTAAATTTACTAAAAGGTTTTGTCAATTCTTTGTGGGAAATAGAATGATAAAAATTCTGAAACGTTGAACTTATTAATTTGCCAGTTTAAAATAAATCCATTATTTGTATTTAGAACTGTGATTTTTTATTTTAGAAAAACCAGATAATATTTAATAGTTAACAAATTTAGTAATAAATTGTACTGAATATTCACTAGGAGCTTACTAATCAAAAAATATTTTATATCGTCTTGGATGTCTCCATTGATAATTCAAATATTAATACTCTGGAATATTAATATCAACAATCCCAACTCGTTATATACTATTGTAGTTATGTTCTGCTATTGTTCATTTTTCCCGTACCCTAGTGTGTCCAATGTTTTTACTAACTCGTGTGGATATTATGGAACATTTTTAGTACAGAATGTTTTTGGAATTTATTAAACACCAGTAAACCAATCAGTCCACAATATAGTAGATTAGTAATTAAGAAATAATACATCTCTCATCTTAAACTATCCTTACAAATTCAGATAGCTACATTTATAACAATTGTTACAGGATGAACCTTGAGTGCATTATTTCATTACTTTATTTATAATTACTTAGCTATAATTTTGTATTAATAGATTTCTCTTATCAGATACATTCCTTAGAGGGAAAATAATTAAATTTAGCTTTTAAAATGTATATCTGTGAACTTTACGAAGCCATAAATTTCCATTTGAATTATTCTGCTATTTATAACTATAAAGTTCGTTGTAAACATTTTCAACATTTAAACCTATCTGTTATAGATACTATCTAACATTTTGATTTTTTTATGTTCTTTTTTCATATTACTACTGTATTAAACATACTTAACAGAATATTAGGCTAAAACAATGCTTAATATTTACAATGAATTATTGCATTTATTTTAAATTGGAATAGTTAAATAATGCCGTTTTTTTCCTATTATTTTCATCAGAAATGTTATTTTAAAGGATTTCGATTGTTTCATTCATACCATGATCCGTCTCCATAACCAATTGTGAATCATAGATATATGTTAACTGATAGTAAAAAACAGGGTTATATATTCAAATAAACCCAAAGATAACTAAATTTTCTTTGTTTAAAGATTGCTTTGACGTTGGAAGAATAGAAAAGGAAACCAGATTTTCCTTATACCCATGGTCAGTCCCCATAAGCCATCGTGGATCGGAGTGATAAATTAACTGATGGCTAAACAATAGTTAGAGATCCTAGATTTTTTTATGTGTTGTGTTAGTTGTTCCCCTGAGTTAGGGATCATATAACAGATCTGGAAACTTAGTGTTACTCTAATTTTCTATGTAACTAAAGAATGTCAAATCTCCGGAAAATCCTGTTTTATATCTATTTTCTTATTGTCTTAAACAAAGTAGTTAAAAGTAAAACCGTGCATGTTATTTTCAAATTATTTTACTTTGGTAGGTAAAATGATTAATAAATAATCAAATCTACTCATAATAACTTTATAAATAGAATGGTGTATAATTTTAATCAACAAGCACCTAGTGTTTAAATGTATTACACGTTATGTATAATTATAGAGTATTATATTTTTGCTGTTACTTTTGTATTCTGTAGCACTACATTTATTTCTCAAATTTATAACAGTTATAGGGTTAATTTCTACCATTATTGACTTTAGACGTTAAAAATATTACATTACTACATTGTTTTGCCTAAAAAATAGGCAAACTACACACATAGTTTTAACACTGCAATGACACTAATATTTCATTTACTAGTGGTAATCTAAAATTTGAGTTTACTTAAACTGATTGATTGATTAATACAGGCAATCAAAATATAGATAACGTAGATGAGTTTTTTGTATAAATGATTAATGTGGAATGAATGTTAAACGAGACAGGGACCATGGAACTGACACTGTATGATTCACAACGAGGAGAACCAAACGCACAAGAGGTTGTTATAAAACAAAACACCGACATAACTTTTCAAACTGTGTTGGTCTCTGTATCCCATTTACTGAAAGACTGTCAATGCGACCGGTCCAATCTTACAAGAAACTCTACGCTAAAAGATGAGCAAATCCCGAAACATTTGTTATCTTGTTGTTTGTCCTATCTAAGATTCATCATACTTAGTGATTGATTATCTTGAGAAATGATATTCAGTCAAACACCGTAATCCCACTTCATCCACCAGAGTATCTTTGTACAGTTTGTTATCTGACGTTTTTTTTGAAAAGAAACATTTTTATAACGAAAAGTTCTTAACCTTTAAGAGGCTGTTTATGTTTAATATATTAAAACAAGTGTCAAGATTCAGAAAATAAACATCTGGAGTCATCGAAAATCTCAAAATCTACAGTGAATAAGTCATGTTGTGTCCGCACGTGTGGTATAGCTGAGATTTTTGACGTGTGACTCGTTTCAAACTCTGCCGTACCACACACGCGCGACATAAGAATCATCTCTCAAGAGGAAACAATGAAAACTACGACAACAGAAAAAATGTAACAAAAATTCTAATTAGTTGGCTGGAGTTAGTGAAGTGTTCTAGCGTAACTTGTCGTGGAAATACTTTGGTTGTTCCACTATTGTTATAACTCCGATATAAGTACAGTTAACCAATAACATAAACTTTTAAAATTAATATATATTTTGTAAAGGTAAGTCAGTAATAAATATTGCGTGATTTTATAAATAAGTACTAGTCTAATGAGTATAAAACCAAATCAGTTACCACATGCAGAACATATATTCTCATAAAGTATTTCTTTAAACTGTAATTAATATCAGATTTCCTAAGGGTAAACAGCAATTAATTATGGCTTCAATATTTAACTTGGAACTCCTCAATTTTTGTTATATCTTTCTTTAAGAACAACAAATGTTGTATAAGATTTTTACTGTAATTTCTTTTAGAATAATGATGAGTTTAAAGTGAAGAAAGCTTAAATTTGAAACAGAAACACGTGCTTGTCTACACATTTTTTTTGTTATTATAATTACAATTTACCCATAAAATAACTGTTATTTTACTCAACCACTTTGGCGAATACTACCCAATCAGTAAAACATTATATATCCGAGGTAATTATAGCAGTAGTATTTTAATGTGGTAGGACGTTTGAAGTGAGATTTTTAGCGTGCGAGAGGTTTGCCAGGGAACTTCTTTAGAAAAAAAGAACTATATGCAAATGTAGAACTGAAAATATTATGTCGGCCTTGCTGTTGAGATTTATCTTAAGCCCATCAAATGCTATACTGAAACAGATAAAAAACTAAATACCTATTGTTCGCATATACAGATAGGTTTTAAATATGCGGAGTTGTTTCTTATTTGGCTGAGACTCAACATAAAAACGGTTACTATAATGAAGCAAATTATAAGTAAGTAATTAATTAATTTTTTTCCAAAAATATTCCAGATTTGGGACTTACTATCTTCCATATCCGATCTTTTAGCTTAATTTTTATTATTTTCTTTGGGTTTTGCTATTTTTATACATGTTTTCATGCTTCTCTACAACATATATTTTTTTAATCTAGTTGGTATTCCTCGCTGTTCTCCAGATATCTAAAGAAATTTTTTGCAGTTGAATTTGCTGCTATTGTACTGTTTTTATTTATTCTTATAAAAAAAAGACAATTACTGATTGTACCAAATTTCTAAGGAACTTTTGTGTGTGGTGAAAAACAGAAGACGTCTGATCCAACTAACCAAAGAACAGTATTTTTCCTAGTCCCACTATTGTTGAAGGGAAATGTTCAGTTAGAACAAAGTTCTAATTCTAAAGAACTTTAAAAACTGATTTTAAATGAGAAACTAAATAGTTTTTTAACCAACAATATAGCAAAACTTGCAGTAATTACACACACACACACACACACACATCTATTTAAAATCATAAATAATCAAAAATTGAGTACTATTCCTATCATGAATGTACTAGTAATAATTATTCTAGAAAGTGACTGTTATTTTTTCTATTTGCGCAATCGTTCACGAGACAAGTATTATTGGTAAGAATAACGGTGACAAAGAACTCAGGAGAAATTTTAGTAAATAGCAGAAAAAATTGGCCTGGAACCGAATCTCACTCAGCGAGTGGCTAATAATCAACATTTTTCAGTAACAATTCAATTTCATCGCCTTTACTACAAAACAGTTTGTATTATAATCCCTCTACTTAACTACACGTACTTTATATTTCTTGATTTATTTATTATTAGATTTCCCTTCCGTAAAAATAATATTAAATATAAACACAAACAGCAAATATAGAATTTACGAAAAGCAATAAATAATAGAAACAAAGCTCGATATACTACAAAAAACGGCAATATAGTCCCATTAAATTAACAATGTGGAGAAAATTAGTAAGTATATGATGCACAGTGGTTCCATGAGAAGTTCTCGTAAAGTCAGAACTTGAAGTCAGCCAGAAGATCTCATATTTTGGCCCTAAGTTTTTCAACGAACTCCCTACTAGTCTCAGGAAATACAGTTGTATCTCTCTTAATTAAAACTGAAGGAATATTTAATTGTCGACCACATAGCTATACTCTTAGCTCATAAGATTTAGTTATTACGGTTATTATTGATTTCAAGATGAAGGAGGAGGTTTTGATATATTTATTTAGCGTATAATTGAGATAAGTATCCTAAAAATTACTTATAAAAATCGTGTCATGTTTAAAGATAATGTTCGCATTAGAGCTAGCTGTTTGCATGAAAAGATACCATTCATGCAAACAGACCAAATTAGTGGTTTGCATAATCGGAATTTCATACTTGATCGGCTACTCCAAAGATAATTCTAGGTTACCAAAAATTATAATAATCTTTTTATAAATATTAACATAGTTTTAATGTAATAATATGACTTAATTGAATAAACGTGTGGTAAAAATTCAGAAACCTCTGTGTAGGTTCATAACTCTAGTTCCATCTTCCTCTCTCTTCCACTTTCTCGCGCGTAAGAGAAGAAGAATGACCTTGAATAACCTTTGAACAGAGGCTATATATTTTGGCAATTCTCAGCTATAAAAGACGTACAAAAAACGGTCTATGTTGCCAAAAATTTAAGTGGCGTCATTGTCTGGTTGTCTTGACTTACCGCCAAACTGTTTCATTGGTTATTGTTTATGTTAAGGAAATCGGGTGAGGAATGAGGCAAAAGTGAGATAACAGAAATTTTATTACCGAAATTTGGAAATTGACCACAGTGGCATATTTAGCCTTTTAGAGCGTTTAAGATATGAGAGGAAGGCACCTTGTAGAAGCCAGCACAATTCTGCTCCGGACATCAACGTTTAAATTTGAAATGTATATAAAAATAATTGAAAAAATTGTGATTCAATACTCAATTTTATTTCTGCAGTTTTAGTTTATAGGGATGCTTAACCTCTGTGAAGAAAGGTTACAGACTTGGTAAATACATAATAGGGCCATTAATTAAAACGCCCAATCTGAAAAGTTGACTTAATTGGTTGTGGCCTTGCCAATTTAGACGCAAAACTGTTGTGCTCGATGCACATTAAAAACACCAGTACTGATGATCAGAGGGAATTTATCAATTCATAGAGGATGCTTCAACCTCAGTTTTAAAGATAACTGTTTATGGGTGGAAGAGAGCGCCGATGTTGAAATCGTGATTCGGGACTGGAAAGTTTAATTGCAATCCGGGGTAAGCGCATTTTTGTTTGAAAAAGTAAAAGTAAAGTAAAGAATGTCCTTATTTTACCAGGCGAAGTTAGGACTAAGAAACCCTCTCTAACACTTAACCTGAGGACCAACGGCTTAAAGGTGACTTCCGAACCACCACCAATGGCCGGGCAGGCGGGCTGCTTGCAAGGACAGGATCGCTCAGCGGTCACCCATCCAAGCAGCAGCCACAACTCGACGTTGCTTGATCTAGTGATCTCGCGATAACTGCCGTACCCGCTACACTACGCCATTGGTTAGAAGTACTAAAGTAAATGAATATCCACAATCGACATCCGGAACCGGGATTCAGAGTCACTTGACATAGACTTCTTACTCAGTTCTTCAAGCACAAATATTAGTTCGCTCTTTTGAATAGCATAGTGAACGCTTTTGTATTTATTCAATCTAGTCAGAGGACAACAAGGTAGACCCCAAAACACTCCTCTTTTTTACTAAAAAGGACTTGTCAAGGGCTAATGTGCTGCAATATCCCCTTCCTTTTTCTTGCAAGTAGGAGTAAGTAAATTGTCTAGCCGGGTCAATATGCTGCTTTATGATGCTTCGTATTTCTAACTTATCAACACTCAATAGAGCTTGGCTGTAAGAGTGCATGAGACTTGTTAATCACAAATAATTGTGTCCGTCCCACCGTTTGTCCTAAGGTTACTCGCCAAAATTTTATTTAAATTTTTGAGGATTTTTTCGTTTATTTTGGATCCTCAATAACCAGAGGATCTTAGAAGGAGAAACCTTAATAATCCTTTGAACTACAAAGGTGAACCTCACAAAAAGAGCATTTTTATGTTATTCGTCCTAGCCAGAATATTTATAACCACCACAGAAAGATTTCGGTGTGGAGGATGTCTGAATAACGTAATAACAAACCTGGATTTCTGGAACCGTGCATTCCTACACCATGGAACTGTGAAAATGGATGTCAACTTGGAGCTGGTGAGTGAGAATACTGAAACACTGATTAGTTTCTGTTGGCGTGAGAAATACAATTTTTTACACATGGAATAGTATGAGATCATGGACACATACTTTTCAAAGACTGCCTTAGGAAACTTTAATCAGAGTTAAGTTGTGTTGTGTCTTTATTTCTGAATATTAAATAATAGTTTACTTTCTGCAGATTCAAAGTGTAAGCACATGACTATGTTTCTATATTTGTACTGTTTCTTCAAAATATTTGATAATTGGATTCTATTTTAAAAATTAAAATTGTCAAATTATTGCTTGAAGCAATAAATAATTATTGGTTCCTAGGTATGGAATTAGTCTTTTCCGCTCATTAACATAATTACTTAGGTGCGGTTTTTAGCTACTTTTTTGAAGGTGAGATAATAAAGCTCTAAACCAAAACCATCACTGCTGTATGGGTTGCATACAGTGCGCAAAGATGGCACTCAAATGAGACGCATTGATAGCCCAATATAAAGTTTGTACGTTGTGTTTGAACCCGAACCAGCCATTTAATGTAAAAATAAAATCCATCTTAAAGAAATTTTGATTTTCTTTAAGACTTTACGAGCAAAGAAGTATTTCTACAAAAGCGACGGGTTTTGTGTAACCAGTAATAGTTGTTGCTGATAAAAACAAATCACAAAACACTTCCCTGCGTGTGTGTTTTGTGTTATTTTTTATCTTTGTATCGTCACTGTACGCCATACTTTGAAAAAATGTATTTCAACAGGTTTACATGCAAAAACTTTTAGTATGTAAATAACAATATCATCAGCACCATCAATTTTGCTGTAACAATATTCACTACAAAGCTAATTACTAGTTGTAGATATTTTGAGGTGATAGCATGGTTTTTTACAGTCTTTTGTTTTTACATTTTGTAACACAATAGAAGCCCGTAATCTGTGGATGGCAGCAACTCATAATAATCCAGTTAAACTGTAATTTCAACAATTTTGTATATTTAAAAATAATGTTTTAATATTTATCTCAATAAAATGTAACATACAATCTATCAACTGTTTGAAAATATATAAAACCACTCATATATTTATATAAAATTTATAATATTGGTATTATGTATTATAAAATCATGTCTTTAAATAATTCCTGCCTCTTTAATTACAGTAAGTCAATTCTTTTTGAAAAGTTTTTTTATCGACACCGGAAATATAAAGATGTTTTCAGATAATGCGGAATAGCTACCACCTACGGCCGGGCAGGCGGTATGCCTGCTAAGAACGGGATCGCTCAGCAGTCACCCATCCAAGCAGCTATTCAAATCCAGCTGCTATTGGGTTTGTTGGTGACTTTGCTTGATTCTGTTTACTCGCGATAACCGCCTAACTCCCTACACTGCGACAATTGGCAATTCATACAACACTACAGAAAACCAACATTTCAATTGAAGAAATTGAGGAATTTAAATTGGTCCTTTAAATACTAAAGTAGAGTGTACTAGATATACCAGAGGTAGCTGATATATTAAAGTAATTAGGCCACCGTAAGCTATTTTTAAAACCACAAAGAATTTTTAAGGCTATAGGTCATTTATACGTATCGTGTAGGATACTAATTTTGGAAGGTTACACTATAATAAAATTTGAACAAAATCTGTTGGTTCAAAAAAAATTTTGTTTGCATTATTCATACTTAAAACATGTACTGTAAGAGTAATGGCAATAATAATAATTTTCAACTTGATTATTCTTTGTTCACAAAAATCAGAAAAGCAGTAGTTAATTAATTGGGTCAGTAGAATAGTTTCTATTGAGTTTATATTCCAAGGTATTTTTAATCGTATCTTTATAAACAGGTATTAAAAGAAGTACATATAAATCTATAATATACAATGATTACCATTAAGAAAATATGTTGTACTTTTATAAAAAATAACAGTAACGAGATTGTATCATTTCTTGAAATATAATTTTGACGAGTTGAACGAACAGGTGAAGTATTATTATAATATTATATAAAACATTATATAATGGGAAATACATAACAATTATATTACCTAACTAACTAATAATTTTTTTGTTCAATTAATCAGCATGAATGCTTTAAAATATTTAAAACTTAAGTGCTACCAATAAAACATTCTAATTTATAAATTGATTGTTAGTTTGCAAATAGATTTTTACGCATCGTTAATTTCACAGCCTTGCTAAAAACCAATTGATTCTCTACCTCACATAAGCGGAAATTTTCAGTTCAATTTATCTGAACTAGAATGCATACATTTAAAAATTAATTTAAAAGGTTAAGGTACTTTAGCATTTGCTACATTGAAAATTTAAAAATTTTTAATGTTAACTAAGTAAAATATATTATGCATTGTTATACAATGTTTTTATAAATAAATAAGTACCATTTTTAATCTTATTTCAATTCTCTTGTTAGAATAATTTCATCCTTGGGCAACATATATTGGGTGTTCTGTTAATCTTCCCCTGTGGTAAATTTCTACTGCATATCACTTTCGTTTGATTCTTTTTTTGTGTTGCTAAATGCCCTCTAATGTTGTTCAGAATTTACTAAACTCGTGTTTTGTGAGGTCTTATGTAAAATGGACCAAGACTTTCATCGCCGTTGGTTTAGGTTCAAATGAGTTTTTGTATTTTTCCGAATCATATCTTTTGTGATTCCCGGGCTTTTTTTATCATTTTCATCATATTTTTCGTATTTTTTTCTAAAAGTTCTATATTGTCTAACACCATTTTATCCGGATGGGCTTGTAAATATGTACAAGTCAACAGGGAAATTTGCTTCGTATCCGAACATGAGATATTGTGATGTGTAACCTGTCGAAATGTTAACTGACATGTTGTAAGACAAACGTAAAAAGTTGTAGATATTTCGCCGAAGTTTGGTTCTATATTTACCAAAGCGTCTAGTACTTGGAACATGTATGCAGCCCCTGGTCTTTTGAACGTACCGAGTGCATTTTATAATGGTGTGATTTCAGAATGTATAAAATGTGTTCCCCTGTTGTGGTTTATAATTTTTGAAATCCAAATGTGCAGAATAGAATTTAATAATTTTTAGCACTCTATTTGCATCCTACAAGGTGTGGACATTCTTCGCAAGGGTTTTGTGTATTGGTGGATTATCGCGATTACATATGTGACCAAGATATCGTAATTTTATTTTTAAGCTGTTTATATAACGAGATAAATTGTCCGCTCAAGTAAAGTTTGTGATATCATATTTTTAAGATTTCTTTGTTTTTTGTGTTTAAGGTATAGCCGATAATTTTCTAGTTTCTTGCCCGTTGGATGTTTTGAAATATAATGGCCCGTTTATTTTCCGATTTCTTTGGTTGGTATTATTTTCCCCAATTAAATACGAGATTTCAACGCGATGTTTCACTTCTTTTGACTTATTCTGTCCGTGAACACACCAACTCGAGTGACTGCCAGGTCGAGTAGTACGGCCATCGACAACGTCCATCACAAACTTTTCCGGGCGTCTCTGTTACTGTTTCTCGACGCGGCCCATCTCTGACCATTTTCGCACAGGGAGACTGTAATCAAACAATTCAATCCTAAATACGAACCCTCTTCAGCAAAATTTAAAAGAGATTTAAAAAATGAAAACATTAAAATTCTCAACAGATTTCCTCCAAAGAGAATCTTGGTCATTTGTGGATGCTTTTGAACACGTAGAGGGAAGCATTCACTGCGTTCAATGACTGCCTTAATTATTACTTTAAATATTTACTTGCCCATATAGAATGATAAAGGAGCGATCTCATAGGAAAAGAGTAATGCTGGATTAACTCAGGATTATTCTCTACTTGAGAGAAAGGCTCAAATTTTACCATTCAATTTATTTAAAATCAAATAACGAAAACTTCAAAAATTTTTATAGAAAATTTAAACAAAATTATCGCAAGGAAATAAAAGCCGCTAAAGCACGACATATTGAACAAAAATTGGAGAACGCAGAAAATTTTTCAAAAAGTGCCTGGGAAGTAATAAAAAGCGTTACATCACAAACAAATGACTCAAAACAATCAAATCCGAAACTAAAAATTGACGGTAAATTAACAGACGACCCACTTCTTAGTGGCTCAGCGAATTTAATAATTTTTTTTTCGACTGTGGCTGTACCAAGCACATCTTTCAATTGTGACAATCTTGTAGAAAATGTAGTAGTGAGACCGGTCTCTTCCATGGTTTCTGTTTCCTGTGGGGGAGGTGGAGATGGCAGTCGTCTTGAGAGACCTCAAGCCGAAGAAGTCCAGCGACATCAACGGAATGTCCGTGTGGCTGATCAAGCGTTGCTTCAAGCACATTTTGACACCACTTACTAAATTGATAAATCTGTCCTTTCGCCCAAGGCGTTTTCCCTTCAGCTTTGAAGACAGCAAGAGTGGTTCCGATCTTTAAAAAGGATGATCCTTGCATCGCAAGTAATTACCGTCCTGTATCCATTCTTCCTGTCATGAGCAAAATTTTCGAAAAGGTTTTCATTAGAAGGCTTGAAGGTTTTCTTGAACAGTTTGAAATTCTTAACCCTGAGCAGTACGGATTCAGGAAAAAATAAATCGACGATTGATGCTGTAACAAAACTCATTGACTGTGTTGTTGATGGCTTGGAGAGGCGAGAACAAGTGCTCAGCATATTTCTCGACCTTTCAAAGGCCTTTGACTGTGTGCATCATGGGACATTGTTGCATCAGTTATGGACATGTGGTGTTCGAGGTCAGCCGCATAAATGGCTTTCGTCATACCTCAGTGGCAGAGAGCAGTGTGTGCAGATCGCGAACACCCTGTCCAGGCAAAGTAAAAATGCAGTACGGTGTTTCCCCAGGGTTCAATTTTGGGGCCCATACCTTTTTCTCATTTACGTCAACAGATTGAATTCATCAATTCAAAATGGAGAGGTGATTCAATATGCGGACGATACGACTCTCTGCATCAGATCAAGTACGAAACAAGATCTTGAGATCAAAGCCTTTATTGAACTAAACGCATGCATCGAGCACTTTTCAAAGATAAATCTAAAAACTAACTATGCCAAAACTAACGTAATAAAATTTTGTCTCCGTCAACAAGAAGACGAATACAGACCAATTGTGATGGCGGATGAAGCTATCTTAGATGAAGCCGAATCCACCAAGTTTCTGGGGATGTACCTGGACAGGGGACTGACCTGGAGCGATCACATTGACAGAGTTTGCTCAAAGGTTTGCCTCAGGCACTTATGTCTTACGCAATCTAGCAAAATTCTGCTTCGTTTGATGTACTGAAAACTGCCTACTTTGGCATAGTACATCCACATTTGACCTACGGTTTGAGACTATGGGGCAGCTGTTCTAAATACAAATTTGACAGAGTATTTAGAAACACAAAAGAAAAGCTGTTCGAATAATTTCGAAATTAAAACCCAGAGAGTCGTGTAAAATTGCCTTCAGGGAGCTTGGATTTCTAACCTTAACCCAGCCTCTATATTCTCGACGTTTACCCTGTACTGCCGATTCAAATGTGAACTGGTTCAGGGCAGGGACGTCCATCAGTACGAGACCAGAGGCAGGAACAATTTCAGGACAGAACAGCATAGAACGGCTATGTTCGAACACTTACCATCTCAAATGGGTGTCAGGTTAATCAATAAGCTCCCTGGAGATCTCAAAACGAATTAATGAACCGAAACAATTCAAATCTCGATTAAGACACTTTTTGTTGTCAAAGGCATTTTACTCCGTTGATGAGTTTACGATGGGCCGCTGGGATGAAAATTAATATTTTATTATTATTATTCTATTTATCCTTTTCTGATATCCAAAACATGCAAAACGTGCAAAATACAATACATTGTTTAGGTTCACACATTAGTATGTGGAATTATCTGTGCCTATGTTAAGATAGGTTTTTAGTTTATAGATTTTAAATCCAAATGTTGAAATGACGCTTGCAATGCAATTTTGTAAATTGTTTTACTGCAATAAAGAATTATTATTATTATTATTATTATTATTACAAATATCCTCTAGTAATAAGTATTTTTTCCTTGGTTTGTGTATCCCCTCTTCTCTTATTTCATGTAAGTTAGCATAATGTATCATTTCTGTTTTCTTCTGTAGCTCTATGTGATGTGAAATTTTTACGATGTCTTCCTAATTGGTACTCAAATCTGGGTTTTACTCGCATTACTCCGTGTAATTTGTTAGGTGTTTGCGTACTCGGTTGTATGTGTCCTGTAAGATTTCGTGATACTGGAGGGTTTTTGTAAAGGTAGGTTTTTTTGTCATATTTGTTGTCATAGTGGGAATTTGTTTTGCTAGGGTAGAGTTTGGAGTCAAAACATATTTAGGTTATATGTTATGTATATGCTTTTTAAAATAGGTTGTTCTATATTTTGTATCTTTTTTAAGGTTGGGAATTATTTTTTGCAGTATGTTACTTTAAATACCGTTTCTGAAGTTTTATTTCTGCGGTTGGTATTGATGGTAATTTTAAATGAGTTGGTCTAAATTACCATAACCTAATACACTCCTAATAAGAGTTTGGAGTTTCCTTTTGTTAAGATTAATGGTGTTTTGTAGATAGGGGAGGTTCTGTAAGAGTCGTGTGACCTCCCCCTATTTTCCATTTTTTATTCTGTTTATAATAATTAGATCTGTAGCAGAATTCAATATTATTGTTTTTTATCTTACAGTACCTGCACAACAACTCTTAAGCATTGTTATTTTGGGGTGTAAATTGGTTAGTTTGGTATGTAAGGGTTGGTGAACGTTGTTTAAACTGGCACTGTCCAGTGTCATTGTTCGCTTTACGGCAAATTGTGTAATACTTATTCCGTGTAGCAGGTTGTTCTTGCGATAAATGTTGCTTCCTCCTGGTTACTACAGTAAACGTGTTTGTTTATAGGTGGCCTTTGAATTTGTTTAGGGTTATTTGTTCTTCCCATATATCTACTCTTATGAGGACTAGGTGATCTGTCATATCTTAGCTTATATTTTGGGCTTTCGTATGGTTCTGGAGGCCTTTCATACCTAGGTGTGTAATTTGACGTTTTGTTTGTAGTTAGAGTAGCTACTAAATTAGTTAGGGTTTTCATTTCTGTTTGTAAAGTGGATGCTTTTTTTCGTATAAGGGTGTACTATTCTGTTTGCTGCAACCCTATTGCACCGTTTCTTTGTTTCCATTTTCTGATAACACCAACTGTTCTCTAATTACTAAGTTGTCCTCTAGATTTCTTGCTTTATTCCAAGCATATTAAAATGTATAAGTTGTTTATTCCTGTATTGTAGGGCCATATATTCGGCATTTAGTCAGTATGACTAAAAAGTAGCTTAAATTTGGCTCGTTTTATCCCTGTATTGTATGTTCTAAGATCATTTATAGGTTTTTATGGGTTATATTTTTGGGGTTTCGCTAATGTGGTGAAAGGTCCTGTAAACTGTTTTCCAAATTGGTGCCATTGTATGGCTTGACCTTGTGTTTGCCTTTAATGTTTAAACGAATTTAGTGCTGAGTCTGATTAATGCCTTGGGAAAAAATTACTTTAGTGTTTATCTGCCCATCTGTTGCTGCTACTAGGAATTCGACTATAGGAACTTGAGGTTTTCACTATGGAGACCAGTATAAGTTTTAGCTGATATTAATGATATGGTTTCCTCCATGGTTGCTGTGTTAGTTATATCAGGTAGTGTGGCTCATAATGATTTGATAAAGATAGGGTTTTCTTAAAAGCACAATAATCTTACTTGGTGAGTCACCAAATCAATTTTATGCAGCAAATCTAACTTCACCTTGTGGATGAGAAAACATTTGGATAGGCATTTCAAATTACTCACATGGACAATCACATGTTTTCTTAGAATAGCTGTAAAGTATGACAGGGTACTTAGATAAGAATATAACATAGAACTATATAATACTCCTAACAGAACCTTTCAACTACTTAATGTACTACTTCAATGACCAACAACTCATATAGCTAGACTTAAAATAAAATTCTAAATAACTCAGAACTTGTTTTAAAATAATAAATACAGTTAGGCCGGGGAAACTGAGAAGTAATGATGTTGGAAATGCAGCAAAAAATAGAAAACATCAATCGAAGATTTAATAAAACTAGACTTTTACAGAACTTTGTAAGGTAAACAATTTTCTTTTGTACATAAACATTTTTTTTAATGTATTTTAATCTTATATTACTAGAACTGAGGAGGAAATCGAAGTTCATAATAGATGTAAGAGATATAGTGACGTAAGTTGGCGAGTAGGTTGTACGCACATGAAGTCACAAAGCACTGCCCCACCAAACTGTAGAGAGGTAACGACTCATCCACCTAGACATGTATCTTCCAGCTAGTCTGCCATGTCTATACATTGGTCGGAATCTGGTGTCTACGTGTGAAACTTCCATGAGTAAATTTCTAAAAGTTGGCGAGTAGGTTTTACGCACATAAAGTCACAAAGCACTGCCCCACCAAACTGTAGAGAGGTAACGACTCATCCGCCTAGACATGTATCTTCCAGCTAGTCTGCCATGTCTATACATTGGTCGGAATCTGGTGTCTACGTGTGAAAATTCCATGAGTAAATTTCTAAAAGTTGGCGAGTAGGTTTTACGCACATAAAGTCACAAAGCACTGCCCCACCAAACTGTAGAGAGGTAACGACTCATCCGCCTAGACATGTATCTTCCAGTTAGTCGGCCAATGTAGTCTAGTCATTTAAGGTTTTATCTGCAGAAAAATTCCTAGTGTGCTGAATTTTTGGATACACCTTCATTATGGCGATATGTGACATTGATATCGTGCCGGCTAAAAAGGTTACAGGGTCAAAAGGTCAAGAAAATATTATAAACTATCCCTGTCCCGATTAAACGTTATACTCTATCGTTTTTTTTACGATGATGTAGGTGCGTTGTTCTTTACCCTATGAAAAACAAGGTAGAGCTGCTGATTTAAACACTATATGGTGAAAAATTATTAACACCGAACCAAATAAACCTGAAGTGGTCATGAGTTATAATTCAAAACTACGTTATCTGCTGACAGCCTCGATAACACATGTCTTGCTATTAATCATAGCAGGAAAACTAAAAGATAAAAATGGCCTTTATTGACATCGGGAACTTATTGATGCCATGTTTAGCCAAATATCCCCACCAATATTGTGAGCTCATTCATAGTAATCGGTAGAGTTCATCAATAAAGCAACCTAACATGTCAACAAATTACAGAACTTCTAATATATATCGTCTAACCTCTTTACATACTTCATTCAAACAGCGATATGAACAGTGGCATATCTCAATTCATCACGAAAGGCAAAGTAGTTATAGTAAGAAACACCTATGTTCGCAATATAGCCTACTTTGTCTCGGCGCTCCAGGATAGATTAAAAATGATCTCTAAGGAGATCATTGCCTGAGAAACTAACATGGACTGAGAGTTTCTAGTAACATTACTGAGAAAAGTTAGAGAAATGCCCTTCTCCTGCTTGTCCGTAAGTGGATTAGTCAGCCACCTCCAAGTGGATTGAAACATGATGCGACCGGAAAACTGTCTCCTAATAAAATCATTGTAGTTATAGTCGTAATGTCCAAACTATTAACTGTTACTCACGTTGTCTTGGTACTACTGGATTCGTGCTCCATCCAAAGATGTGTCATCTGGAACTTAAACGTGAAACAAAGCACCATTTCCACATCACACTTTGTTTTACTACTCCAGATCAGTTTTCACTATGTCTCCAAAAGAGATGGCACATCGAAATTAAAATGAATAGTGAGATCATATACTCAAGTAGCAATAAACACAGCATATGGATGAAAGCACTATTTCCATTCCACCCTATGTCTTTCTACTTTAGATAAGGTTTCCTGTTGCTATAAACAGATAAAGCATTTGGAAATGAAACATGAAAAGTTTCATTTACCAAGCACCATCTACTCAAAATCAGATTTCATGTTGTCTCAAACACAAATGTCACATACAATTTAACAAAAAAGTCAGGGTGGAAAAATGTACTATACAAGCTACCTAATCTTCTGTTAGTCAACTTTGTTCACCCATGGCTGACATCATAGCCTACACCGTAACACAAGTAGGGTTTGGTTGTTGAATCTAATTTGCTTTAGAACTTCGTTGTTTCGTATTCGAGAGAGCAGTGAAACAATCTGGGTTTAATGTACTATACTCGTACAAGCTACATAATCTTCTGTTAGTCAACTTTGTTCACCCATGGCTGACATCATAGCCTACACCGTAACACAAGTAGGGTTTGGTTGTTGAATCTAATTTGCTTTAGAACTTCGTTGTTTCGTATTCGAGAGAGCAGTGAAACAATCTGGGTTTAATGTACTATACAAGCTACCTAATCTTCTGTTAGTCAACTTTGTTCACCCATGGCTGACATCATAGCCTACACCGTAACACAAGTAGGGTTTGGTTGTTGAATCTAATTTTGCTTTAGAACTTCGTTGTTTCGTATTCGAGAGAGCAGTGTAACAATCTGGGTTTAATGTACTATACTCGTACAAGCTACCTAATCTTCTGTTAGTCAACTTTGTTCACCCATGGCTGACATCATAGCCTACACCGTAACACAAGTAGGGTTTGGTTGTTGAATCTAATTTGCTTTAGAACTTCGTTGTTTCGTATTCGAGAGAGCAGTGAAACAATCTGGGTTTAATGTACTATACAAGCTACCTAATCTTCTGTTAGTCAACTTTGTTCACCCATGGCTGACATCATAGCCTACACCGTAAACACAAGTAGGGTTTGGTTGTTGAATCTAATTTGCTTTAGAACTTCGTTGTTTCGTATTCGAGAGAGCAGTGAAACAATCTGGGTTTAATGGCGTGAGTTAAACATTCGATGCAGTCATAAAAAGGAAACTTGCTTATTTTAACATTAATATGGATGCAACAGTTTGCTTTTTCATTTATATGATATTTGAAGTCAAAATGCATTACTATGCGAAGGTCAAACTCCCTATCTAACTGGGTAAGTCTGTACATAAAACCATCCGAGTACACAACTGAAGACAGTTCAACATTTTATATAAGATTCAAAATCTTATATCTCAGTTCCACCTAGCAAGAGGGGTGCACAGTTAGGTGCTGGATAATGTAAGTTGAGTGATGTATTTTTAAACGTTTTAAAATGCAACACAATCTAATTTAAATTCGTAAAAGTATTATCTTAGTTGATTTTAATAGTTTCTTTAATTTATTGATGGGTTTATAGTTAGCAGTACATACTTGTTAAGATTTATTGGGAAAACATGCTCTTTATCCCTTCGGGTTTATTTACAAATTACAAAGGTTGAAATGTGTGTGATAAAGGGCGAAACAAATTACATAAAAAGCATCGGATTTGACTTGACCATTTTCTTAAACATATTGCTTGATCGACACTATTATATAAATAATTTTACATATTTTAAGCATAATTGTAGACTGTGTGTAGGCTACATTTTTAAAAGTACTTCCGTACGCTTCTGAAAATTTGTTTTCTGGAGAGTTTTGTAGTTCAAAACTGTGTGTTTAACACTTCTTGTACAACATTAGAGTCTTCAAGATTTGAGAATACCTTCGGCACTTAGGTTTAACTGGTTCCGGCCGTAATATGAAATGTATAAAAATAAACCAATATAAGATCGAAAGGACGTATTAGTTATCGCATAGACAGACGGTTGGAATAACATTTGAATTTATGACCAAAAATCAATAGAGTACTTCCTTGGACCAAGGTGAAAGTACGTACCAATTTTCAAATCCTCCTATCACATGTTTTATTGCACAGACGGACAGATAGACGGCCAGACTGCTCTTTTACTTTATGACTCCAAGATGAGTATCTAGAGGAAACTTTGTACCATATTTAAAGTTTTTATGAAATTTATAATAAAATTTACCGCACTATACGGACAGATAAAAAGACAGTCACAGACGGACGGCCCTTTTATCTCTCGACCCCCAAAATGAATAGAATTCTCCATTAGATCAGGAATTCCTTAGGTTGTTCCTCTAAATAAACAAAAAAATTTATAATCTATAAACTAAATCAGTTAGCGACGTAACATCCCTTTAGTTTTACCTATTCGTCAAGATAATTTGTCGATTCTACAAACTAACAGTGAGGTTGTACCTATTCATCAAGGTAATATGTCGATTCTACAAACAAACAGTGAGTATCAAACCACTTGGGATACCGTAGCGACCTAACGCACTGGAATAAAATATTTTAAACCTATAATCCCTTCCCCCAAAAAAGGGAACATTATTTTCAGCTCTGTAACATCGCTCCAAAATGACATTTTTGAGAGGATAACAGTCGGTTTTAGTAACTGTTTCATTGTATATACGTAGACCGTAGACCAATAAATTCTTATTATATTAGAACATAAACTTTTTAAAGTACAGTAAAACTGTATGTATAGAATTTAATTAAAAATGGTTTTTAAGATTTATTTTATATAGAAACTTATTCGTACACTGTAGTGAATCAATTTTTTATCCCGTAATTTTCTCAGAATGACTTTCCATTTCATAAATGTATGAGGTAATGATACTTATGTTCCATTTTATGAATTATAATGTTTATTAACAATAGAAAATGTGGAAATGTTCATACAGCAACATATACCGTGTTGAACATTTAATAAGAAGTTTGTAAAAATAAAACACGTTTTGGTGACTCAGCGTTTTTTTAAACAGTTGCTGATGAACTTACGCCCGATTTCTTTCTGATTCCACCTAAGTGTAAAAAATAGAAGTGCAATTATGCTCTATTCCCAGAGGATAGTACATATCATACAATATCTAACACTGCAACCTTGTGCTGAGGCATATGAAGCTAAGCAAGCACTGTTTATACTTTAAATAGAAGTGCAGTTATACTCTATTCACAGAGGATAGTATATACCATACAATATCTAACACTTCAACCTTGTGCTGAGGCATACGAAGCGAAGCAAGCACTCTTTATACAATAGAAGTGCAGTTATATACTCTATTCACACAAGATAGTACATACCATACAATATCTAACAGTGCAACCTAGTGCTGAGGCATACGAGGTGAAGCAAGCACTGTTTTATACTTAAAAAAGAAGTGCAATTATACTCTATTCACAGAGAATAGTACATACCGTACAATATATAATACTGTATCCTAGTGCTGAAGCATACGAGGCAAAGCAAGCACTGTTTTATACTTAAAATAGAAGTGCAATTATACTCTACTCACAGAAGATAGTACATATCATACAATATTTTACACTGCTACTTAGTGCTGAGGCATACGAGTTAAAGCAAGCAATGTTCATACTTAAAATAGAAGTGCAGTTATGCTTTATTCAAAGAGGTTAGTACATACCATACAATTTCTAACACTGCAACCTAGTGCTGAGGCATACGAGGGAAAGCAAGCACTGTATATACTTAAAATAAAAGTGCAGTTATACTCTATTCACAGAGGATAGTACATACCATACAATATCTAGCACTGCTATCTAGTGCTGAGGCATATGAGGCAAAGCAAGCACTGTTTATACTTAAAATAGAAGTGCAATTATGCTCTATTCCTAGAGGATAGTACATATCATACAATATCTAACACTTGTATAACACCGCCTCGATAAGTGTTTCTGTAGAAAATGATTATAATCAATTTGGCGGATTACATTCCTACAATTTAAACTCTGGAATGTCAACGCTAGTCCCTGCATATGATACACTGGATGAAATACAAGCACAGCCATTGCGTGCTCCAGAAGTTGAGCTGCAGAACAAAGAAGATGATGATATAATCGACTCTCTTCAAATGTATATATCTCATTCCGAGATTAATTACAATATTTATGTTGGCCATGTATACAAAACATCCTAAAACTCAGAATCCGTACAAAAAAATGTTGTTATTACTGTACATACTGTAGGCTACATTTTTAAAAGTACTTCCGTACGCTTCTGAAAATTTGTTTTCTGGAGAGTTTTGTAGTTCAAAACTGTGTGTTTAACACTTCTTGTACAACATTAGAGTCTTCAAGATTTGAGAATACCTTCGGCACTTAGGTTTAACTGGTTCCGGCCGTAATATGAAATGTATAAAAATAAACCAATATAAGATCGAAAGGACGTATTAGTTATCGCATAGACAGACGGTTGGAATAACATTTGAATTTATGACCAAAAATCAATAGAGTACTTCCTTGGACCAAGGTGAAAGTACGTACCAATTTTCAAATCCTCCTATCACATGTTTTATTGCACAGACGGACAGATAGACGGCCAGACTGCTCTTTTACTTTATGACTCCAAGATGAGTATCTAGAGGAAACTTTGTACCATATTTAAAGTTTTTATGAAATTTATAATAAAATTTACCGCACTATACGGACAGATAAAAAGACAGTCACAGACGGACGGCCCTTTTATCTCTCGACCCCCAAAATGAATAGAATTCTCCATTAGATCAGGAATTCCTTAGGTTGTTCCTCTAAATAAACAAAAAAATTTATAATCTATAAACTAAATCAGTTAGCGACGTAACATCCCTTTAGTTTTACCTATTCGTCAAGATAATTTGTCGATTCTACAAACTAACAGTGAGGTTGTACCTATTCATCAAGGTAATATGTCGATTCTACAAACAAACAGTGAGTATCAAACCACTTGGGATACCGTAGCGACCTAACGCACTGGAATAAAATATTTTAAACCTATAATCCCTTCCCCCAAAAAAGGGAACATTATTTTCAGCTCTGTAACATCGCTCCAAAATGACATTTTTGAGAGGATAACAGTCGGTTTTAGTAACTGTTTCATTGTATACGTAGACCGTAGACCAATAAATTCTTATTATATTAGAACATAACTTTTTAAAGTACAGTAAACTGTATGTATAGAATTTAATTAAAAATGGTTTTAAGATTTATTTTATAGAAACTTATTCGTACACTGTAGTGAATCAATTTTTTATCCCGTAATTTTCTCAGAATGACTTTCCATTTCATAAATGTATGAGGTAATGATACTTATGTTCCATTTTATGAATTATAATGTTTATTAACAATAGAAAATGTGGAAATGTTCATACAGCAACATATACCGTGTTGAACATTTAATAAGAAGTTTGTAAAAATAAAACACGTTTTGGTGACTCAGCGTTTTAAACAGTTGCTGATGAACTTACGCCCGATTTCTTTCTGATTCCACCTAAGTGTAAAAATAGAAGTGCAATTATGCTCTATTCCCAGAGGATAGTACATATCATACAATATCTAACACTGCAACCTTGTGCTGAGGCATATGAAGCTAAGCAAGCACTGTTTATACTTTAAATAGAAGTGCAGTTATACTCTATTCACAGAGGATAGTATATACCATACAATATCTAACACTTCAACCTTGTGCTGAGGCATACGAAGCGAAGCAAGCACTCTTTATACAATAGAAGTGCAGTTATACTCTATTCACACAAGATAGTACATACCATACAATATCTAACAGTGCAACCTAGTGCTGAGGCATACGAGGTGAAGCAAGCACTGTTTATACTTAAAAAAGAAGTGCAATTATACTCTATTCACAGAGAATAGTACATACCGTACAATATATAATACTGTATCCTAGTGCTGAAGCATACGAGGCAAAGCAAGCACTGTTTATACTTAAAATAGAAGTGCAATTATACTCTACTCACAGAAGATAGTACATATCATACAATATTTTACACTGCTACTTAGTGCTGAGGCATACGAGTTAAAGCAAGCAATGTTCATACTTAAAATAGAAGTGCAGTTATGCTTTATTCAAAGAGGTTAGTACATACCATACAATTTCTAACACTGCAACCTAGTGCTGAGGCATACGAGGGAAAGCAAGCACTGTATATACTTAAAATAAAAGTGCAGTTATACTCTATTCACAGAGGATAGTACATACCATACAATATCTAGCACTGCTATCTAGTGCTGAGGCATATGAGGCAAAGCAAAGCACTGTTTATACTTAAAATAGAAGTGCAATTATGCTCTATTCCTAGAGGATAGTACATATCATACAATATCTAACACTTGTATAACACCGCCTCGATAAGTGTTTCTGTAGAAAATGATTATAATCAATTTGGCGGATTACATTCCTACAATTTAAACTCTGGAATGTCAACGCTAGTCCCTGCATATGATACACTGGATGAAATACAAGCACAGCCATTGCGTGCTCCAGAAGTTGAGCTGCAGAACAAAGAAGATGATGATATAATCGACTCTCTTCAAATGTATATATCTCATTCCGAGATTAATTACAATATTTATGTTGGCCATGTATACAAAACATCCTAAACTCAGAATCCGTACAAAAAATGTTGTTATTACTGTACATACTGTAGGCTACATTTTTAAAAGTACTTCCGTACGCTTCTGAAAATTTGTTTTCTGGAGAGTTTTGTAGTTCAAAACTGTGTGTTTAACACTTCTTGTACAACATTAGAGTCTTCAAGATTTGAGAATACCTTCGGCACTTAGGTTTAAACTGGTTCCGGCCGTAATATGAAATGTATAAAAATAAACCAATATAAGATCGAAAGGACGTATTAGTTATCGCATAGACAGACGGTTGGAATAACATTTGAATTTATGACCAAAAATCAATAGAGTACTTCCTTGGACCAAGGTGAAAGTACGTACCAATTTTCAAATCCTCCTATCACATGTTTTATTGCACAGACGGACAGATAGACGGCCAGACTGCTCTTTTACTTTATGACTCCAAGATGAGTATCTAGAGGAAACTTTGTACCATATTTAAAGTTTTTATGAAATTTATAATAAAATTTACCGCACTATACGGACAGATAAAAAGACAGTCACAGACGGACGGCCCTTTTATCTCTCGACCCCCAAAATGAATAGAATTCTCCATTAGATCAGGAATTCCTTAGGTTGTTCCTCTAAATAAACAAAAAAATTTATAATCTATAAACTAAATCAGTTAGCGACGTAACATCCCTTTAGTTTTACCTATTCGTCAAGATAATTTGTCGATTCTACAAACTAACAGTGAGGTTGTACCTATTCATCAAGGTAATATGTCGATTCTACAAACAAACAGTGAGTATCAAACCACTTGGGATACCGTAGCGACCTAACGCACTGGAATAAAAATATTTTAAACCTATAATCCCTTCCCCCAAAAAAGGGAACATTATTTTCAGCTCTGTAACATCGCTCCAAAATGACATTTTTGAGAGGATAACAGTCGGTTTTAGTAACTGTTTCATTGTATACGTAGACCGTAGACCAATAAATTCTTATTATATTAGAACATAACTTTTTAAAGTACAGTAAACTGTATGTATAGAATTTAATTAAAAATGGTTTTAAGATTTATTTTATAGAAACTTATTCGTACACTGTAGTGAATCAATTTTTTATCCCGTAATTTTCTCAGAATGACTTTCCATTTCATAAATGTATGAGGTAATGATACTTATGTTCCATTTTATGAATTATAATGTTTATTAACAATAGAAAATGTGGAAATGTTCATACAGCAACATATACCGTGTTGAACATTTAATAAGAAGTTTGTAAAAATAAAAACACGTTTTGGTGACTCAGCGTTTAAACAGTTGCTGATGAACTTACGCCCGATTTCTTTCTGATTCCACCTAAGTGTAAAAATAGAAGTGCAATTATGCTCTATTCCCAGAGGATAGTACATATCATACAATATCTAACACTGCAACCTTGTGCTGAGGCATATGAAGCTAAGCAAGCACTGTTTATACTTTAAATAGAAGTGCAGTTATACTCTATTCACAGAGGATAGTATATACCATACAATATCTAACACTTCAACCTTGTGCTGAGGCATACGAAGCGAAGCAAGCACTCTTTATACAATAGAAGTGCAGTTATACTCTATTCACACAAGATAGTACATACCATACAATATCTAACAGTGCAACCTAGTGCTGAGGCATACGAGGTGAAGCAAGCACTGTTTATACTTAAAAAAGAAGTGCAATTATACTCTATTCACAGAGAATAGTACATACCGTACAATATATAATACTGCATCCTAGTGCTGAAGCATACGAGGCAAAGCAAGCACTGTTTATACTTAAAATAGAAGTGCAATTATACTCTACTCACAGAAGATAGTACATATCATACAATATTTTACACTGCTACTTAGTGCTGAGGCATACGAGTTAAAGCAAGCAATGTTCATACTTAAAATAGAAGTGCAGTTATGCTTTATTCAAAGAGGTTAGTACATACCATACAATTTCTAACACTGCAACCTAGTGCTGAGGCATACGAGGGAAAGCAAGCACTGTATATACTTAAAATAAAAGTGCAGTTATACTCTATTCACAGAGGATAGTACATACCATACAATATCTAGCACTGCTATCTAGTGCTGAGGCATATGAGGCAAAGCAAGCACTGTTTATACTTAAAATAGAAGTGCAATTATGCTCTATTCCTAGAGGATAGTACATATCATACAATATCTAACACTTGTATAACACCGCCTCGATAAGTGTTTCTGTAGAAAATGATTATAATCAATTTGGCGGATTACATTCCTACAATTTAAACTCTGGAATGTCAACGCTAGTCCCTGCATATGATACACTGGATGAAATACAAGCACAGCCATTGCGTGCTCCAGAAGTTGAGCTGCAGAACAAAGAAGATGATGATATAATCGACTCTCTTCAAATGTATATATCTCATTCCGAGATTAATTACAATATTTATGTTGGCCATGTATACAAAACATCCTAAACTCAGAATCCGTACAAAAAATGTTGTTATTACTGTACATACTATGATACTGTTTAACTTTTTAAATTGTTCTAATATAAGTGGTAAACACTGAATTATGTGATTGTAACTAGTTACGGAAACGTTGCAAAAAATTAGTTACAATAAATATAATAATAATTTTATTTTACATTTGTTAATTTACATGAAAATAAAATAATATGTCCTTGGAAATAACTGACCACAATTACAAGTATGTGTGGCTAGTGTGAATTATTAAATATAAAAAAATTTACAACATCCTTAAACTAATTATATAAATACATAGTAAAAACATTATAAATGAGTCGTCTCGATACATCCAACGAAACTCTCTGTGGCGCTTGGTTTACTTATAAAATAATTAATATATGTACAGATTATATTCCTATAATAGGTGGTACTGCAGTTCAACTTAACATTTCTCAGATAATATACGTACTTATATTTAAAATTTTTAAAAGAAAAATAAAACAACAAACAGACGAGAAAAAAAAATTAAATTAGTTTCGACATATGTACAGAATTTATACCAAGCAAACATTCATAAAGTCTACATCTTGTTTCAAAAATTATTCTCAATAGTATCTTGAATATGCTTAAATGTTGTCTTGCCATTCTCAATGCACGAGATGATTCACGCATTTTTAATGCATTTTTAATAAATAAGACATCATGGCGAAGAACATAGAACAAATCATAGTTTATTTATATGAAATAAGTCATAAGTAGCTAATGGTATATAACTAAGAAAAAAGCATCATTGTTAGATTCATTCTTAGAACCAACTAGAATTTATAACTCTTATGGGAATGTTTTAATTTTTAACGGCTGTTATAAGACATGTTTAAATAGTGTATTCAGTATATCAATTTAAACTATTTTTTTATACTTTGAAACATAATAAGAGTGGCTAGTGATATATGGAAGTTGTAATGAATGAAAGATGATATACCTGACAGTTACTGATATATACTGTGAACAATTTTACTCACAAAAGGAACTAAAGAAATTCGATGAGAAATTCAGAACACTAAAGTATAGACATATTGAAATCAAAGAATGTTATTAACTTGCGTTAAAGGTTGAATTTGGTTTGACATTATTATTCTCACTAAAGTAAGGATAACAATGATAAACGTTTAGCTTCTTTAGAAAATTATGATATTTATACAACAACAAACAGATGAAATACAAATTACAGAATGTATAGTTTATTGAACTCTAAACTACGCGGGGTTGTACTACAGGAGGCGGCAGGACTGAAACTGAACTTTGAAACTGTTAGCCTTAGCGTGTACTGGCGGTGTCCCGCAGACCGTCGATGAACTACAACTTGTTTCTACGAAACTTACAACAATACTATTATAATATCAAAGAAAATATAATTTATAATTTTAAAAGCGATACACAAATAGATACTTTAATATTAGGTAAAAATGTAAACGATAAAAACTTCTATTACGGTATTTTATGAGGAGCAGGGTGTATAGAATGCATTAAGAAACTAACAAGAGTTAGCATAACCATCTACAGCTTACAATGACCACACTTTTATAAAACACTCTGACTACAAGTGTGTAACGGCAGGAGTTATAGCTACTAACTGGACTGACCACTACGCGGTGCTGGCCGGTGTGGAGAGTTGAGTCCCTCGCACCCGTCTTATCATTGACTTTGGCACTTATCTGGGCAAGGAGCTACTATAGAAACTGTTGGGGAGTATTGTATTGTACTTTTATCAAAATAATTATGTAAAAAGATAAAGTAAATTTTTTACTTAAAAGAAACCACAATTGATAATGAATTTAAATACACACGTATCCCTTCTCACTACCAGACACACTCGCCTTAGTTCAACTGACATTCGAATGCTCCAAATGTCACACACAAGATCACGCGTCGTATCATCCCCAGAGCCCAGACACCAAGCATCTGAATTGGCTGCGAGCACGCTTATCGATTGTCTAAGCCTTTACCGAAAGAGCATTCCACAACCGGCAGGCATATATTGTACACTGTTTATTAAAATTAGTTGTTTGATAAATCGTAACATATAACAAAGACGCAGCCCTCATTGGGTTTCGTTTATTTAATTCAGACACGAATTAAAAAATAGTTGTAAGTTTGACGGGGAAATAACATAACGGTGTGACAATTAGGGTGTGTAAAACACTAGATTAAATTCTGTAACAACATGTTAAACTGAAATGCATACCTGATCAGAATCTCCCAGACATACACTACAAGCTGCAGTGTCAGAGATCTGTTCATCGTGGCAGTTCTCTTGCGTGTCCTCATTTCCAGTTATGTCATTTCCAATTGACTCGCCCATTTCTCCATCTATTTTTCTTATGAGATCCTCAAGATTTGCTCCACCTATGTCTGGTATCGGTTCCTTAGATCGCTTTTCCTCATCAATGTTTGACAGCACTTCGGCAACCGGTACAACCACTGACCCGAAGTGCGATACACTTGAGTACCTGTGGTACAAATAAAGGTACAAACTAGTTTGTAAACGTTCATTTAGAGTTAATTTACAGTACCTATAGGTTTCTATTTGAGTACGTATTATGTGTATTATGATTAATTACTAGGTGTTTAATATCTGCAGAGCATGAATATAAGCTGCAAAGTAGGAGTATAAGGTGCAAAGTACGAGTATCTTAAGTCAGATTGTGTGTGTGTAGTAGTGTCACTATAAGTCGATTCGGCATGTAAGTTGTAAAAGAGCTTAAAGATTTATGCGCTGAAATGAGCCCAAAACGTACGAATAGCACATGTACTACATGACAAGTACTTTTATAGCGATGTACTTTTGTACAGAATAGATATTATAATTAATTTTAACCGGGATATACACTCGACCGGAAAACATCGAGTAGAATTAATATTGTAGCGAACCAAGTTTGAACAAAGTGCACTCTTGTATCCTGAAACATTGTGGAAGTTTTCTGGTATGTGATACAGGGGGGATAGCGTTTTGTTCTTAGATGTATACGATAACTAATATAAACCGTTTCAAACTAGAAACAAGAAAATTAGTTGGCGAAGAAATATTATATGAATTGACACCAGCTTACTGATTGAGATATTTACAGCGTGTAACTATGCAATGTCTATAGGGACGAGGCCCCTAAAGAGTTGTAAGCTTTTTGCACTACGCAGTCCCACGACTTGAAGTCGTAATATTATTACGTACCTGAATCATCATCTTATGTTTAAATATGAGTTTTTATTTTTAAAGTAATGATATAATTTATTCCTGTCCATGAAAAAATACATCAAATTAATCCAAACAAAATATAAATGTAGTATGTTCGATTTAAGGAATTTTGGATTTAGAATGCAGAATGTGTATTTAAATTAGTTTCCTCTATTTTGATATCCAGAGCTAAATAGATTAAAACTAATCGAACTGGTCTATGCTCCTCGGAACACTGTCGATGATTCAGAGTGCAGGTTAAGTAGTGTGTGCGTGTGTGTATGCTGTGTACGCGCGCGCGCGCGTGTGTGTGTGCGTGCAGGATGGCTTACTATGGCGAGGATCCGTTTACTTCGGGTAACTGTGACTTCGTAATAACATTGAATAATGATAACCCTCTACCTATGAAATGCACAGAGTAAAGTTTAAGGGGGTTCGGTATGCCCTATCCTTCCCATGTTAATTTGGCCAATTTTATGTACCTTTTTCTCAGAAACCTTTAAAGCTATCATCATCAAACTTTAGGACACTACTATTTAGACCTTTGTTAACATTTAGAGCGGAAGACATTTTAAAAATCTATTTTAAAATTTTATTAAAAAAATTATAATTATAAATTATTTTACAAAAAATTAATAAATTTTTAATTACAACAAATTAAATAAAAACTTCTTTTTTTAACTTTTTTCCGCTCTAAATGTTAACAAAGGTCTAAATAGTAGTGTCCTAAAGTTTGATGATGATAGCTTTAAAGGTTTCTCAGAAAAAGGTACATAAAATTGGCCAAATTAACATGGGAAGGATAGGGCATACCGAACCCCCTTAAGCTGAGGAATGCCGAGCAAATGTTAATAAATTCGTTTCAGTCAGTGAGACCAATTGGGTTGAACGTAAACAGGGAAAAACAATATTTAGAAAAAAATTGATGCAATTAAGTATATTAAATCTTTAGTATTTTAATTTATCGGGTAAAGTTTTTAATTTTAGAACAAAAAGTTTTTGAATCAGCAGATATCAAAAATTATGATCTTAAAAATAAAGTGTTTATTTGGAAATATTACAATTTTAGGTGAACACTGAATCAACCATAGTAGTTTAATAAGAAACTTGTAAAAGCTCGTTAAAGGGAATCAGTCAAAAAGTGCTTATTAAAAAAATTAAATACACGTGTAATTTCTCTATCAATATGGTTTCCAAGTTCGGCACAATATAAATTATATTTGACATCTTTATAAATTATGTTTATAAAGTAATAAGTTGGAATGTTATGTAAATTATATTTTAATACATCTGAAAAGTGCCCATCCTTTTTCATTGAGGACCATAAGATGAGCAAACTCTTTATTGCACTCTGTCCTAACATTACCTTTAAGCTACTTTCGGAAAGCGACAAGATATTTAGGATCGGTATTCTTGATTATTTATGTAATGATAATGCATGACTAGTATATAGATTATATATTGTGTGTTTAAATCATTCTCATTGTGTATTTCAGCATAAATTATATATATATAGTATATTTAAAAATTTCTCTCATTTTTTAGATGTGATAGATACGGCCAAATAAAAAATAATTGAATCGTAAGAAGGCAAGTGAGAGATTCGGGGTCGAGTCCCGGCGGAGCAAGTACATTTCATGATTCAATGTTTATTGAAATGAAATTCGGCTATAGCCATTTAAACAAATTTATTTTATGTGTATATATATATATATATATATATATATATATATATATATATATATATCATGTGTATGAATATAAACTGTAACAGCTGACATGTAGTAAAACACAAGACCCACGCTTTTTAATTTTTCGGAATGATGAGTTCGTCTTTGACCAGGGTTTGACAGATATTATACATACCTCACTTCCCACACTTTGGGCGAGATGGATAGAGATTAATTGCTATAAACGCCTACCAATGATCTCTTTTAACGGCTAATTTGTAGTCTTAAATAGTTATCATCACATTCGTTGTTGGCGCTAGTCGTTTATTAGTGACTTGTGTTATTAATGAATACCAATAGTGGTAATAGTTACAACAAAAAGTACAAAACCAGTTTGCAGATTTTACTTTTAAGAAATATTTTATTTCTTAAGTGATTAAATTTTACTCGCTGTTACTGTTCTTTGGTATTGTTTAACATAAATTGTGTAGCATTTATCTAAACGTGTCTTATATTTATATCGGAAAAATTACATAGTGATTTTTCAACTCTTTGGTAGAGACCTTCTGATATATCGGAATAAAATAATTTTATGGAAGTTATGAAATAGCTTATTTACTTTATTTTATATTACATTTTAATCAAAGGATAAAACACCTGTAAGTCCCCAAGCAAAGAAATTCAATTTCAATGAAATCTTACTCGCGGTTATATTTTTAATATTTTATTTGACACAGTAGAACATATTTCGTTTGCATCATTCCAAGAATAAATGTAAATATATAGTAATAACAATATGCTAATAGAAAGTAAAGGTTAAACTCATATTAAAATCAACTCAACAACATCATATAATCAGTAAAACACCTTTCCAATCATATCACTTCCTAGTTTTAAGTAGTGAAATAATATGGAACGAAGAAAAAAAATGAATTGTTATACAAGTTTCATCTCGTATTCTATATTTATAAAATTTTTTTTTGCTGGAGCTTTGTTCTTGAATTGTAAACAATTTTTTGTTATTCAAGACACATTCAATGCATTAGTAAATTAATAAAGAGGAAATGTTAAGTGCTATCTGAAACCCTCTCGCGGACCGAGACCACAGACTAACAGAATAACCATGCGAAAAAGATTCTATTGAAATTCTAAAGAAATCAAATTTTTAGTATAACATATCTCAGCCTTGATCCAAATACTTTAAGTTAAGCGACCCTAAAATTCTCATGGCGTACAACGTCAAAAGCCTTAATTAAATCCAATTATATGGTGAAATTATGCTACTTTAATTCAAAGAAGTCAATGATTTACGAGCAAAGAAATAAACGGCGGAAATTGTGGAGGTATTGCGATAAAACCCCGATTGAGGTGAACATATTATTCATTTCACGAAGTAGTACAGTACTGTAACGTACTGTATTACAGTACTGCACAGTTGATTTTACGTTATGCATAAATATACCATTTTCTCAAATATTATAAAAAGATTTCAGTAATCGATATTGCCCTCAATCTGTCAAGGTTAAATTAAAATTAATTCCTGAGGAATAGCATAGTTTAAATAGCTCTCAATAACAGTTTAAAAACATCCTGAGTGTTTGAGGAGTCAAGTAAGGAGATATATCAAAAACATATCGCTAGACAAGTGAGCAAGTGTAATACATTTTTAAGAGAGCTAAATGCATATTTATACGTTCAAATAATTGGATTTTTGGAAGAAAAATGTAATTTAATATATTTTTAATGAAGTCTTAGATTAACGGCAAGACTCCCATGTTTCCTCGCGTAAAAGGATTTAAATTTTAATGTAGCAGATTTGTCAATAAAGTTAGTATTTCAAACTATATAAATTTCGAGATCGTTTGAAGATATAATTTTTCAGGTTTCCCTCAAAGAGTTGCCACTGGTAACAATCAAGCCACTAGCATGGTCGAATATTATTACCATAGCAAGAATTTTAATGTTAAAACTTGTTTAATTTATAATAAACAAGAGGCCATTGATTTTGACGTAGAAGTTTAATTTATAATACTTCTGATGGGCCATTGATCTGCAAAATATAAGCATCTTGAAGTTCTTATCTGTTATTTTAAAACTGTTTTACAGCTCTGAACTCTCATAAACTGATAGTGTTTTGTGAATTAAATGGAACTTTTTGTTTGAATAGTCTCTAATATTATCTATAAATAATTTATGATTTGTCTTTCAACATTTCTTTTTTTAACACTATTCCAATTTTTCTTGCTGCAATATTTGTAGATATTTTTCTTATAAAAACTATTAGTTTTGTTTTATTTTAGGTTCAGCGGACTTGATTCTAAGAAACTATTAGATATAAGGATAATTTTCTATCTGAAAGATTAACAAAAATGTTGTATACTCTGGACCTCCCCTGTCAGATCTCAGGGTAATCCCTGTAATAGTGTTTTGTAAGCTTTAACCAAAAATAATGACTAATATGGTATTGTAGTGTTTGTTATGACTAGTAGCATGACATTAAATATTTAGTTCTACGTCGTGCGTCTGCCGCGTCTATGCGTAAAGCACGCAGTGGACGTCATCCGCTCAGCGGCGGTAAAAAACACAATAACTAGTTTCATATCTCAAAATATGTGAAGTTTTTTATACAATAAATAAACCTTGTATGAAATTCATGACGATTTATATTCCAATATTTTTTCAGTGATACCACGCTTTGTTATTTTAAAAAAATCTAAAAAATATTTAAATGTAAAATACACGCCCATGTATTTTAAAGTAAAAATATGTATCGTGGAAGCCCACTTTGTAACATATAAATTTAAATTAACATGTAGAATATATGAATTTTATGATATCGCCTTTAACACAGGCCTTTCAAAAAACGTTGTTTTATTGGCTTATATTTTTGTGTTACCGGGTGGTCTCCAAAAGTTTAATTTTTACTTAAGTAATGGCAGTTTTTCTAGAGCATAAATAATAATAATAATGCTCTCAGACGGTTGCCTAATTTACACTTTGTAATACTATTAGTATTTAACATACCCTACTATCCCTACCCCCTCTTGTAGTAGTGAACCCCACATTAGGTCAGCTTATATATGCCTAGGCATGCAAGGTACTAAAATTTGGTCTCTCTAGACGTTGTATGGCAGCATATTTTCACTATTTGAAGGAACAAAATTTACTGACCTCTAGCATGATTCAACCATTTTAGACCTCCATCACTACAATTTGAGGAAACATTCGAGCACAGTGAACTTGTCACAAAAGTAAATGAAGTCGATCACAAAACAATACACTATATGCAAGTTTTACAACACTACAATGTCGGGGGATATCGCGTCCTTTTTCACTGATAGGCACACAATTCGGATTATTTCTTACGCTGCACTAAGAGGAAGGTGAACTTGAGCTAATCTCAACAAACACACTGATTTAAATACCCATTCTTAACTACGTTAAGTTGAAAATGTTTAAATATTTATACAATGAATATACCTTATACTATTTGAAATCAATAACGAACAGTATTTTATTAATACTATATTAATATTTTCAAAATAATATATAAAATGTAATGTTGAATATTAAAGCAGTAGATTTAAATGATTATATTACCAAAGTAGTATGGCAGATCATGACTCCAAAGGCTACAGACTCGACCTATACCGAGCAGTGTGTGTGTGTGTGTGTGTGTGTGTGTGTGTGTGTGTGTGTGTGTGTGTGTGTGTGTGTGTGTGTGTGTGTGTGCGTGTAGTCACAGGCCACAATTCTCTCTGTTGTCAAAATCCTTCAAACAAGGAATAGTGCTTTCTAAAATATTTCCTCACGTTATATTTTTTCATCGCAAGGAACATTTATTACAGGTGATTTAGACAAGAGATACCTTAAAACTGTTTGGTCTGTGCGAACGTGATCCTAACAATACACATGGTCCGCTGGAATGATGTTTATAACAGACACTTCTAATGAGCTCACCGTAAGAGGTAACTGTTCTAATAGGTGAAGAAGGAATCTATATGTATATATTTTATATACTCATGTGACACTTTAGAACACACATGTCACATACATATACCATTTAGGCCTTGCTAAAGAAAGCCATCACTATTCAAAACTCGTTAAACCGAAACTTCCACGCGGTGAAAATCAAAACCCTTATAATTGATATCTCTTTCGTAAGCCTGAGCAGTGAACTTAAATTATTTTTTTCTTTAATTATGTTCATAGTGTTAGTATGTTTTTAATTACTATAATATAAAGCGATGAAATTTATTCAGGCAGGATTAGAAGCTTAATCTTTAGTAATCAAATTTTAAAATTAAATAATTTATATAAAGTTTACTCTTATTTGAAATAGCTCATATAATTATTAATAATCAAAACTTTTTCCAAATATCTCTTAATGTAGAATTCAGATTCAACATTAAGCATTATTTTTTAAGCACTACACCTATAAATTATACAATGATTTCGAGATACCTTAAGAACGTGTAGAAAAAGGGAAAATTCTAAACTTACACAAGATTATTACTATGTCGTATTTAGCAATTGTTATCGATGATTGTAGAGGGCATGGAAAAGTGTATTTGATGATTGAGGCTATTGAAATGTTGGACACAAATTGTTAGCTTTAATAAGGGTCTGTATTTCTAAATTTTGTTTTGTGCTTCCTCTAAAACATAGAGTCTTGTCATCTGCGTACTGCACAAGCTTCCATGCAGTAGTGATGATTCAATGTCATTAACATATATCAGGAAAAGAATTGGACAGAGTATTGATACCTAGGGAACTCCATAGCTCAGTCCAGTAGGTTTTGATATTTGATTCGAAATTTGGATGACCTGTGTTCTATGGTTTAGGAATGAACTAATCTATAAAAGCAGCACAGATCGAATGCCGTGGGATTCTAATTTGCCAAGCAGTGTTTTGTGGTCAACACAGTCAAATGCTTTAGAAAGGTCAAGAAATACACTTGTGTGTTAATTATGACCTTAAATTCCAACCACAACCATATGGGTAAGATTCAATATAGCGTCAATTGTCGAATTTCTCTTTCTGCAACCAAAATTAGTCGTATTAAAGCTGGTTGTGCTTGTTCTAAACTATAGCATTCTTGAAAAAAAGAGTTTTTCGAATATTTTGCTTAATACAGGCAAAATAGACACAGGCTGATAGTTATTTACCGAATTGGGGTTACCTTTCTTATAAATTGGATGCATTGTTGCCTCTTTAAGGAGAGAGGGGACTCCTGTTTGAAAAGACAGATAACTAATTTGGTCAGTAGCTTCACTATATGCTTTGAGCATTTTTTATGAGGCACATTGATATCAAATTAATGTCATTAGACTTAATTTGAATTATTTGATTAATCTATTCCTCAAATACAGGAGCCAGCGCCAATGAGGTTGCTGGGATCTGTCTGCGCCTGGGGTTTCCTTGTGGAAGTGAAGAACGAGGATCTCGCCCACCAGCAACAGATGCGGAAAATCTATTAATCTCGCTAGCGACCTCTGAGACATCACTCACAAGTCTATCCCCTATTTGGACTTTTATTTAATTATATATTCGTCACTTTTGTTGTCCCAGACAGTTTTGGTAATATTTTTGGGAAAAAGAATTAATTTAGAAACATCATATGCTTTCGCAGCAATAATCACTTTCGTGTAAGTTCTTTTGTAAACTCGAAAAAGGCTTTAAATTGTTCGTTGGTCGTAGCTCTATTGATTTCTGAAAACAATTTAAGTTTTTCCCTGAAACAAGGATACCTTTTTAATCCAAGTATTTTGTATCTTCTTTGTACAAATTTTAACTGTTTTGAAGTACAGCAGGTATTGAAATTGAAATTTAAATATTAATTAAAAATGTTTAACTGCTGTTCTACCGGTTGTATCGAAATTAGAAAATCCCATTTTTCTTTGGAAAGGGAGGCGTTGAGGAGAGCAATATTTCCTTGGTTTGTGTCTCTTATAGTTTTTTGGAACTTTCGGTTCTTTTTTTGAATAATTTACCTCTGTTAATAGCCTCTTGGCCATGGTGGTCAGAGATTCCTGTATTCACCACGGACACTGCGACATTAGAGATATTAGTAATAATATTCTCAATAGCCAGATGTATGATAGCAGTTACTCTCGTTGGAGATTTCACTAACAGTTCAAGATGAAATGACCTTAGCAAATCGACTAAACGCTTGTTAGATGGGTGCATTAAAATCACCCATCAGAATGTAATTGTTTTATTTACCCAGTCCGTTAGTAAAGCTTCGAAATCAGAAAAGAAAACGTCTTCATTTCCTCCAGGAGACCTGTATATTCCTAAGACGAGTAATTTTGATTTATTTGTTTCAAGTTTAACGGCAACTGTTTTAAAATGTTTTTCAGACTTTTTTGATTATAAAGTTAGTGAAGATACAATTTTTTTAAGAGAATTGCAATACCGCCTCCCTTAGAGACCTGTCTGCAGGATGCGTTTGCCAGTTTATAATTTTGCACAGACCAATAGTTTCGCAGTTGAAACCGTTCTCGGTTGCAACGAGAATATCTGTTTTAATTTCTTCAGCCATAAGCTGAGTTCTTTCAATTTGTTAGTTGCTAATTGGGCATTTTTATGAAGCAGTAGTAGTGAGTCATTAGTGTATTTATTTTTTGTTTTCACCGATTTAAGCTGGCTTTCCCGAAAAGTGGGTTCATTAACAGAGTCGATTGCGAGTCAGTCTGTCGTATAGTTGGCGATGTGTGCTCGGAGGCTTCCTTAGCACCAGCAAAACAATACATATGTACATATGTATATATATATATATATATATATATATATATATATATATACATGAACATATGTGTATATATATATGTATATATATGTACATATATATATATATATATAAGTAGATATGAATGTAAGGGTTCTAGCGCACTTTTTGGAGTAAACAGAAAATCAACGTAAAATACTGTTTAAAGGACAATAAACTAATCTGTAACTCACGAATGAAAAATTAACCGAATCTATAGCTGTTTTACTGTTCATTGTAGGCTTCTAATTTCTAAGCTGTTTTAATGAAAAAATCCAGAAATCTTAATAAAAAATCTATAAACGGAAATAATGAAATTTGCTAACAATCACTCGAGAAGTCGGGGAGAATGTGAGTAAAACCGCATTCTTTTCAAGAGGTTCTTCGTTTAATTTCTCCAAATGTACTATAAAATCATCGAGGATTTCTGGTTCAAAATCATAAACAAATTCAACATCCAGATAATGAAAAAAATACAGGTAATATCTTTTCATAATAAACGTGTGTATTTAAACCTACAAACCTAATGTATTCTTTTAAAAGGAAAATAATTTTGTCAATGGTTTCCAAGAGATAAGTAAAAATTTTTATTCTGTTTTCTAAATTCTGTAACAAATTTTGTTTGCTTCTTGTCTCCGTATTGTAATTTCATAAGCAGATTATTCAAATATGTTAATTTATTTCGAAATTTCTTAGGCTTAGGTCTTTCGTACAAAATTAAATTACAATCTCTACAAACTAATCTTTTATCAATAATTTCTCCTCTATTATAACACTTGTAACAGTTGGCATTATACTCTTCCATTTTTACAAAAAGAATAAATGGAAGCTATGGAACTAAGTCTGCCGAGATATAAATTTTTCAGCGCAAATGTTTATGTTTATATTTCAACTACCGAGATAAATAGAAATAATTTCATTCTATTGTACAACTATTTAGGATATTATGTGTACGATTATAAAGATTATTACGGGAGAAATCGGGATTTTTCAGTGGCGAAAGAGTATATTTTTGAAATATTAGAAGGAATGAAAGAGAATAATATGAACATCATTAACTACTGAATTTCTCTAATATCGTTCTTAATCACGTCATATGATAAAAATTTCTCAGAAACCACAACCACATAACAAATCGCGTTTGTAACAGCATTTTGAAAATCCATATTGATAATTATATCGTTCTTTGAACTAGAAATATTTGTCAAACTCTTTGTTGTATCAATGACATAAATAGGTCTATTCGCTAAAAATTCTTTAGGATTATAATACATTTCCATATTTTTGTAGTAAACTTTCTTAAAATCTTGATACATCTGATACATGATTCTGAAAAGACCTCCGGAAATGTTTAAATTTTGTAATTCATCTGGATAATAAGAACCGTTCAATTTTACTCTGATATTTTTTACATCCAAACTATCAAACTTTGAAGGATTTTTTTCTTGATTATTCTGTCTATCTGTTTGAAAACCGATGATAACGAACTTGGGATTGAAGATATTTCTATAAATATTTGTGATATCGAACGAATAAGTTGTTCCGGAAATACCTTTTTGTTCAATACATTGCCAATCTAGAAAATTAAACATAATGTTTTGACTTTTTGTAATTTCATCAATCAACCTAATTTTACTCGTGGTTTTGTAATCAATCATCGGAACTCTAATGAAAAACTCGTTAATTGTAATTTTGCCATCAACAGGCATAACATTTCCAGTTGCAGTCTTCAGAATCACATCATCGTCTTCAGCTCTTATGAAACTAATGTAAAATCCACCTTTATAGATTGGAAAATTTACATTTTCAAAGAATCCTAAGCCGAAATGTGCTAAATCACCGACCGCTTCAAATTGTCCAAATTTAAAAGTTGATTCAAAACTGTTTGAAAATACATCACTTTTGGAATAACAAATAGTTCCTTTAATTGTGCTTAATTGGCCACAGTTTTCGACTTCTTCTATCAATTTATTGTGTTTTCTTACTTCAATCTTAGAAAATAAAAACGGTATAAAATTATCGATTAATCTAACATTATCAGTTCCAAGATATGCTTGACCATCTTGTTTTGTTAAAGTTCCAGAAATATAAAACTGGAAGTTAGACGAGCAAAAGTTATCTCCAAAATCAATATTAAACTCAGTTCTTTTATTCGGTTCATTCAAATGTTGTTTACTAATTGGATAGAAATTTTTAAACTACTCCGCCCTTTCAATATCACTAGCATATTTTCTGTAGTCCGCCATTTAATAAGAGAAATTTTAAACATCATGTATAAGAAAGATATCATTTTTTCATCGATCTAATGTACGTTTTTATAAGAAAAGATATAAATTTTAGTCATTTTTAATGATCTACTTCGTCATATTCAGGATTCTCTTCCTTAAATTTTGCGATCTCGGTCACATATTTCAATAAAATCTGCACAGGATAGTAACCGCTATCTATAATATTGTTCCAATCAACTGTATCTTTATTTTCATCCAAAAACTTTATACTCAAGTGTTGATAGAGACAAAGAACAGACATATGATCTTTTAATTGATAATGTATATTTTCTTGAATGAACTCTGAGGACAGATTTTGATATTTAGCAATGTTATACCAATTCAATTTGTTTACGTATAATCTCATCATATCTTCGGATAATTCATATTTTTGAGAAATATCATCCCAATGTTCTTTTTTCAAATCTCTTTCGTGTTGCATTATAAAAAGATCGAAAGCACTGTAATGTCCCGCCATCTCTATTTATTAAGAAAAAATTTCAAGTTTTTATAAATTGGCTCTTTTTTGCGTTACATTCAGCACATTTTCCAGAAATTCTTTTAACTCCATTGATATTTGCGTAATATTTTATATCATTTGTTGCAGTTTTTGCCTTACACCTCACACAATATATGAGCGCCATTTATAAAGGAGAAATTTTGTCATCATAGCCGCCTAATCCATTAAATCTGAGGTCGATGGCTCTAAAACTTATAACAACATCTTCTTTAAATTTATTAAAGTTTTCTTCTAATTTTTGAAATTTGACAGCATAAGAATCATTGTATTCAACAAATTTATGACCAATATTCTCAAAAGTTTTCGTAGCATCTAAACTAAACTTATCAAAAGACTCTTTAAATTTAGTAAGTTTTTCATTAATTTCACCAACATCGTCTACTGATCTTCTATTTCTGGCTTCTAACTTGTCATAGACTTCTGTTGTAAAATCTTTAACATGCTGTTTATGATTCTCATAATTTTTTTTTAGTTCATTAAACATTTTAATAGGATCTTCTAATTGAATCATTACAACAACATCAAATGGATTAATTCCTTTACTAACACCGCTAATTCTTTTTCCTTTAAAATCTAAGGCATTTTTAACATTCGGATCATGTAAATCAACAATATCGATGTTTTCTGATAATTTTAGAGGTTTTAAAATTTGTTCTTTAACAACAACATCATGTTTGTCAATACCAGGTCGAACACCGACAATTCTTTTCTTATTAGCCAAACTAACATAATTCTTTTCAACTTTGATCGCTTCAGTAATTTCATCAGCTTTTTCGATGTGAGACATTAAATTGGTAAATAATTTTTTTACACCATCATCAACTTCTTTTTCCAATGTTTTTATTTTATCAGCAACTTCATTTGAACTCATGAAATTTGCAAGTTTGTTATCATATTCTGCTTTAAAATCTTCAATCTCGACAGCAAACATATCTGAATCTGGAAGGTTTTGTAATAAATTTTCTAACTTGTTATCAAACTCATTTCTCAAACTATCAAAATTCAAACTATTATCTACATTTTGAATAATTTGTGTTCCAAATACGTCAAAAATATTTTGTGAATCCATATTTATTAAGCAATAATTTGTTAACAACTTCTTTAAAATCTTTACCAGTACTCAGTTCATTCAAAACAAAAACACATAAATGACCACAAATTGGGGGATCTTTATAGTCTTGAATCTGAGAATCATTGTAGTAGACGCTTGATTTTTTCAAATATTTAATCAATTCTATAGGTGGTTTGTCCTCAATTCTTCCATACGAATCAAAATAACATGCATTCTTATCATTTTTATAATAACAAATCCAATGCGTTCCACTTCCCATAATCGAGTCTAAATTCACAATTCCACATTCAAATTTCTTAACTTTTTCAGGTAATGTATCTCTCATGAAGATTCCTCTAAAATGTTTAATATTTTTGCAGATTTCTTCCAATTCCCCGAATGTTAAAGGTTTAAATTTTTTTTTCAATGTTTGATTTCACGTAATTCAAAGTTTTTTCATCTAATCCAGATCCTGTAACATCTTCCAACTCTTTATCTAACCAATTTAAAATGTTTCGAACAATAGGAATCACATCCTTTTTAACGATTGGAGCAGCTTTACGAACATAAGGAACAACATTTTTAACAACTGGAATATTTTCTCCAAAATCTAATAAATCTTTCAAAAGTCCACCATTTTTAAGTTCTTTCAACTGATTATAAGAAAATTCTATTCTGGTTCCTTTATTGTTTTTCTTATGTTTTTCGAGTTTATTGTATTGTCTATTTGTTAAAAATATCTTATCTTCGCCATTTTTTAGTTGATCTATTTTAAATTGAATACTAACGGGTATTTTCTTCTTAAAAGCGGATTTTATTTTTTCTTTCTGATTTTTGCTGAAGTTTACGTTCACCTCCATTTATATAGTTAAAATTTCAAGTTCTCTTCGATTCCCATTCCTAGTTTTCTCTTCAAAAACATTGCTCCAGCTGTTGGAAGCGCAACAAATCTTTCACCTAAACTAGCATCTTTTGATAAAAATCTATCCATTGCCTTATCTTGCAAAACTTTATCTGCGATATGTCTGGAATTTGTGTCTCTATGTTTTGCATAAAAAATATCGTGTTCCATAGCAGCTTGATCTAATTTATTTATACCAGGATCTCCTCTTTTTAGTCTTTTTTCGAGTTTTGTGCCAGGCCCCAGATACTGATAAGTTGGTACGTGTAATTCAAAAGGTAAATTGTTGATAAAATCATTCAAAAGTCCACTACCCTCAATCATAGATGAACTTATTGCCGGCAAAACTCGTTTTAAATATTTTAATTCCATCAGGTTTTTCAATCATTTCGTCAAGTTTGTTCGAAATAAAATCTTTAATCGCTTTCTTTTCGTTCAAAAAATTGTTATTTCCAGCCTTCTCTTGAGCATAAATATAATTAATAATTCCATCGAGTTTTGTCAAATCGTCGATATATCTGTATTTAATCTTATTATCACTGTATTTTCTCACACCTGATCCTTCGATTCTTTTTTCCCAAATTGGTTTAATCAAATTGAGATATTTTTTACCTTTACTTGACTTTGGTTTCTTAGTTGATGGATCATTATTTTTGTAAATTGAATCAGATTTCCATAAAATTTCTGTATACTTTTTCAAGTCTTCTTCAGAATATAAACCGTCTTTTGGAACATCAGTGCCTGTTAATAATCTCCATAAACCTTGAGTTCCTTCATATGTTTTATCTTTAATAATGATATCATTATGTTCAAAATTAACGGGTAAATTTCCAATCATAAAACTTCTCTTTTTTCTGTCCCAATACAAACCAAATTTATCATCCTTTGCTCTAGGAAGAAATTTTTTACCAATTTCACCAATTATTATATCCGTTGTTCCAGGACTTATTGGTTCAACTATGGTAGAGTCTTCAATGATTCGAGGTCTAAATGGTGTTGAAGATGGTAATTTTGGCAATTCAAACTCTTCCACTTCAGATTCTGGTATCGAAATATCAGCAAATTGTCGTACAACTGGAACCAAATTCATTAAATTTTGATTATCGCTTAAAACGTTTTCAATTTTACCTTCAACATTTGTAATTGCAGAAGTTACAGGTTGATTAATTTTTTGAATAAATTCTTGTTCTTTTTCATCAATTCGAATCTGTTCTTTAAATTCTTTGATTAATTTCTTTTCTATTTGATCAAGTTTTTTTGCTTCTTCTGAAGTTACGTTCGCCATTTATTTAGGAAAATTTTGAAACGTAGAACGTGAACGTGAAACGTGAACACGAAACGTAAAACGTGAACGTGGAACGTAAAAACGTGAACGTGGAACGTAAAACACGAACGTGAAACACGAACGTGAAACATGAACGTGAAACATGAACGTGAAACATGAACGTGAACGTGGAACGTGAACGTGGAACGTGGAACGTAAAAACGTGAACGTGGAACGTAAAACGTGAACGTGGAACGTAAAACGTGAACGTGGAACGTAAAACGTGAACGAGAACGTGAAAACGAAACGTGGAACGTGAACACGAAACGTGGAACGTGAACACGAAACGTGGAACGTGGAACGTAAACATGAACGTGAAACACGAACGTGAAACATGAACGTGAACAGATTTACCGTTTTTTCTGTTATTTTCATAATGTAAATAAAAAGTAAAGATAATGTAAAAATAATTGTAACAAATATTTTATCGAGACCACTGAGCAGCATTTATGTTAGAAAATTTATTCAAATATTTGCCATTTTTAGGCTTCAAAGTTAGATTAATAGTTAAAAATCCGTAGTCTTCTTTCCAAATTTTATCACGTAATTCATTAAAGTGGTTAAAAACTCATATCAGATCCCACATAATTGTTGTAAATTTTTCTCGAATAGTGATCATCTTGCTTAAAAATACACAACATATTCAGGTTATTTCTTATAACTTGTTTATCAACCTTTGAAAAGCATTGGGAAAGATAGATACAAGATATGTTTTTTGTGACGAGACATTACGAAATATTCCTTAATAACGTCCTGATTTTCCAAAATACAATCATCAAAAACGATTAACGAATTGGGTTTACATTATTTTGCTTAACGGAACTATATCCTCAGAAGCATTATAAAAATGTGATACTTTTTTGCTTAAGTTTTTCTCAATATTTTCAAATCTTTCTTGTAATTTTTTATAGGCGTCTTGTTCTAAAGATTTACTAAAAACATACAAATTGGAATAAGGAATCAACCTATTGTAGATAAAATTCAATAATAAAGTTGTTTTTCCACATCCACTTGAACCAACAATTAACAATCTGATTGGTTGATCTTTCTTACTTTCTTCAAACGTTTGAAGTTTTATCTGATCTTTTTGCTTTAAAAATTTCTCCATTTAAATAGAAGATTTTCATCTTGAAGCAACGCTTGCGAAAATGAAGCTGTTCAAGTTGACTTCAGAAAGCTCTAAATTAGTTTTAAACTTGGAACATCCTATACACTTAGAGGAAGAATCAAATTATTTTATCGGTTTAAGCGGTTTTTATTCTGACAATTTTGTAATAAATATTAGTGAAAGTTCTCCTTATTGCATAGGATTTAGTGAGAAGAACATAACAAAATACTATGGTTTAAACAAAGGATATTATACTTTCGATCAAATAAAAAATTCCCTTAAAAATTATCTGAAAACATTCAAACAATCAGATAAATCTTTAAACTTTGACGAAAACAAGTTTGAAATGCAAAAAAATTATCTCTCTAATAAAATTCAAATAAAATCACCAGTAAGAATAATGTTTTCAGCAATTATTGTAGATTTGTTAGGGTTTGTTCAAGAAACTATTGAGCCAAATCAGGTATATTTAGGAAATAAAACGCCAAAATTTAGACCGTTCGATGTAATTGAAGTGCACTGCAATCTCGTTGAACCTAGTTTTGAAAATCATACCGAACATTTACACAAAGAATCTGAAATTTTGTACACTTTTTTCCCAAGTGTTGCTTATGGATCAAAAATCAGTGAAAAACCAAATGAAATAGACTATATTCCAATTAGAAAAAATATGAAAAGAATTCAAAAAATCGTCTTAACTGTTCAAGACTCTAAAGGAAATTTATTGAAAAATGAGAGTAAAACTACAATTTACTTAAGATTGTTGAAGCAACGGACATGAATCAAGGGGGTCTATTGAATAGACTACCTTTAAACTTTCAAGAAAAGACTAGAAGATATACATTTTCAAGGGTATCGAATCGCGACTCTTACAAAAATTACATCCAGACACTATTTTCGACCTTTAAACTCAAAATAATAATTGCTTGTTAAATTTTTTTTCTATCTAAATGGGGTCAGTCATAGATCTAAGAAATAATCAACTTACATTCGATAACACGAATATCTTAACGATTGTAGACGAAAACAATGTGATCTGGTTTAAGGCTAAAGATGTTGCAGAAATATTGGAATATAACAATACAGAAAAAGCGATTAGAAATAATGTCGATGAAGGTGACAAATCTCAATACTTTTATCTAAAAGATAAGGTAGCCCTCGAGGGCCACCTCGCAAATATTCACAAAGATACTATTTTCATTAATGAATCAGGACTTTATTCGTTAATTTTAAGATCTCATAAAATAGAAGCAAAAAGCTTTCAACAATGGGTTACGAGAGATGTTTTACCAAGCATTCGTAAATTTGGTGTGTACAAACTTGAAAACAAGATTAAATATTTAGAGGACAAAGTTAAGCACTTGCAAATTAAAGATGAAATCAAAACGGAAATAATTGCAAAACAAAGTGTAAAATTGACTTAATGAAACCAGATCTTGTTTGTAAAGATTTTGATAAGAAAAAACACCATGTTTTTGTGTTAATTAAGAAGAATCACATGTGGGAATGGCCTTATTACGTTATCAGAGCTCAAAAGAGAGAAATACCGAAAAGATTGAAAGAACTTGAAATTGATTACCCAGAAATGGAAATTTTATTAAGACATGGAGATCCAAATAGTATAAATCTCTACAACCAAATGAAAGAATCTTTGAATATTTTATACAACGGAAATCATTTTACTACAAATATGGCAGAATCTCGACTGATTTATAGAATATCTAAATTACACGATGAAAATGTTTCTAAATTTTACTAAAAACTCTCGATTTATTATATTTTTGTTTGTAAATGTTTAGCATAACTAGGTAACCATTGTAGAATTCTTTTTTCATATTCACAAGGCATTTCGTTTTTATAACTTTCGCTGAAAATTTTTTTAGCACAATCTTTGCAAAAAGCATCTTTTCTATCTTTACTATACTGCCAGTTATTAAATTCAGAAATATTTTTAATTTCTTTACAAAAGTAACAATTTTTTTCTTCTAAAGTTAATTTGTCCATTTTATCATATAATTCCTTACAATAACAGTCTTTTCTATTCTCTTCTTGACACTTTGTACATTTCTTTTGAGACTCCATTTATATAGAAAAAATTATTACACGATGAAAATGTTAAACTCTTGAATTATGATATTTTGTTTGTAAATGTTTTTGATAATTATTTAACCATTTTATAGTTCTTCCACATTCACATTGAGTATCTTCATAATATAATCTACGGTGATTCTTCTTTACACAATCTTTACAATATGAGTCTTTCTTATCTCTACTATAGTGATGACTATTAAACTCTGAAATTTTTTTAGTTTCTTTACATTTAAGACATTCTTTCTCTTCCAAAGTTAATTTTTCTATTTTATCATACAGCTCTTTATGATACTTCCTATAACAATCTTTACAATTATAAATAATTCCATCTTTTCTATTCTTATCTTTATAAAATTCTTCAAAACCTTTTAATTCTTTGCACATTTAACATTTCTTTTGGGCCTCCATTTATATAGAAAAAATCTTTGACTTTCTCAATTCATATTCATAAAACTTTCCGGTTATTTCTTCATTATTTAAATCTTTTATACTATAAGTTACAGGATCTGTGTTATTAAATTTGATAAATCACAAAGATTTCTCTTGACCAATTGTTCTTATATTTGTTCGAAAATGTTGTTTTTTTACTAACAATTCTTACATGATCATTGATTTTAAATTTAGTTTTCGTGTGAATTTCAGGTGGAACATACTTGAAAACGGTCTCTAAAAACTCCTTTTCTGCATCCTTATCTACGTCTTTGGGCTTCATTTTGATTGTGCTGTGAACTGTATCGTTATAATTGTTTACGATTTTTTGAAGAATATCGATCCATTTAAAGTTTTTATTAATCTCAAAAATTACTTTCATTCTCTCATTTTGAGTTCTGTTATATCTCTCTACAATACTTGATTTCTCTTCGTTTTCAGTATGATAAATCTTAATGTTGTATTTCCTCAAAACATCGTTAAATTCTTTATTTTTAAACTCTAAACCCTTATCTGTATGAAGTAGGTTAGGAGGTTTGTGATTGATCCTTATAGCATCTTTTACTATATCTTCGAAAGCTTTTGAAACATCCTTGCCGTTTTTTTCTTTTGATAGCTCTTGACCAAGCATATTTTGAGAAAGTATCAATAACATTTAACATATACTTGAATCCATCATTTTGATCCGAATAGTTAGACATTATAACTAAATCTGCTGCCCATAAATCGTCAATTCCTAAAGTTATAATTTTTCTCTTTTTAAACTTTTTTCGTACTGGTGCATGAATTTCTCTAGCTTCAATCTCGATTTCTTCCTTATTCTTAGATTCTTTCTTTACTTGTTTTTCATTTGGATTCTTTATAAATTTACTCTTATTTGTCTTACATTTTGAACATTTTGCTGCAATTCTTTACAATCCGTTTTGAGTTTGAACGATTTTAGAATCTATATTTTTCGTTTTCTTTTTACACTTGTGACAGTGAATTAAATCATCTTCCATTTACATATCAAAGTTTCCAAGTTTATTTAATTCGTCTAATATATCAGATTTTGCTTCATTTTTTATAGCCATACGGTACTGTATCGATCTTATTTTCTAGAACGATTCTCTTATCATCTTTAGCGTTCAGTGCTAACTTGTTTATAGTGACGGTGTACAATTTATGTTTATAGCTTTTTATTACAGTCATCTCCCTAAATTCTTCTTTATCTTCGAACAAACATCTCTTTAAGTTTTCGATATTTATTGTTTTATTTACAACGCTTCTCTTAATTCCTTTACATCTTACTGGATTTTTGTCTAGATATTTGTACGAGTACATCTTTGATCTTAAACCACAGAATTCTTCTAAAACTTCGCTATTTAGTTCGTCTTTGAATTTTCCTATGACTTTCTTATTTTTAGTAGTGAAACATTCATGATCTTTTGGATAATCGCTCGTATCAAAGTCCTCTATATTTTCTTTAATAATTTTAAAAGGATCTCGTTTCAATTCTAGGAAATAACTGTCTGTATCCATGTAACACAGATTCAAATCTGGATCAAACTTCTTTAATTTGTTGTAATAAAACTCGTACATTAGCAATTTTGAGAGATCGAGAACTGAAAATCCTATGTAAATCGGTTTGTTAAATTTAACCTTTTGTTTGTACATGTGACTCGCTATACAGTTGTCGTCAAAGATGTTAAAGCATTTGAAATTTGTTTTCTTAGCTTGTTTCATTGAAAATTCTTCATTTCCTAATCTAATATCACATCTATTTCGCACATTTTCCATACTTTTTCCAAAAACAGAGTTGTTCATTAACTTGTAAAAAGTCCTTCTCAAAATCACTTGTAGCTTTGGTCCTCATATTAGTATTAAAATCAATGTACTCTTTCATAAAAGGCTTCTGATCGAATGCTATAACTCTATTCACATGTTTCAAAATCATACCTTGTTCCAGATAGAATTTCAAATTTCTCGAATGAACAACGTATTCAGTTTTATCCAGTAGAGTTGTGCAAAGTTTGTTTTTATAATGTTCTGGAGCAAGAGGTAAATCCTTGTGATGTTCGTGTAAATTTGTTGGATATTCTAGATCGACTTCAAGAATATAGCCATAATCTTCGTCGCCAGTGAGTTCCAAAATTGTTTCTTGCCATTCTGCTGTTGTATACGTTTTTAGGATCCATCCACTTGATTTCGTTATATGGTAAATTTTGCATAAGTCCATACCCATAAAGGTTGTTTGCATCGACGTACAACAAATAGTTTTCGGGCTTTGTCTTATCAAAATCTTTTAAATATTTGTTATTTGCTTTCACATATCGTTTAATACACTGAGAAATGCCTCCGCGAATACCTTTTTCGATCATCAAATACATATTATAATCACTAATTAATTGTAATTCTATCTTCGTTAATTTTAACATAGCATCCCATGCAAGACTGGGAGCTGTTAGATAGTGTGCCGGATCGAGTTTATAGCAATTTAGGCAAATGTTTCTGAAATTTTCGAATATATCGGCAAGCAATAAAACATCTTGGATGTTATAGAGATCAGAGTAATTTCCAAGATTTTTATCTTTTAATTTGTTCCATACACTCAAGTAGTGTTGATAATCTTTCTCAGATATGCTCTCGTCTGTCAAAAGTGAATAGAAATCTTGAATTCTCAATTCTTCTGTGTAATCAAGTTTTTCAATACTGTCGATAAATTCGTAAGGAAATATGCCTTTTCCAGATAGAATTTTAAAGATTTCTTCTTCGTCATTTGGTTGTCTATCTAGAATTGCGTTCAGACCATCTTGTATAAAATGATTTGTATGTTTGAAATCATCTTTTTTGAGGTTTTTAGCTAACTTTTCTATAGACGATGCCATAAATCTGAACGTATCTACGAAAGAAAACTTGATGAACTTTCTTGGTTTATCATCTTCAAACTCATACACATATCCTGAATTTACTGAATAATATATATATTTCTCGTCTGTGTTTGCGATCAAATCAACATTACCATACTGTTTAGCCAATTCTTTTATGTACAAATGAGCATCGTAATTTGACATATTGTGGCAGAAAACTGGAATATTTTGAGGAAATTTGAGATTCAAGTTACAAGATAAATGAGCAGCACCTCGAAATTTACCTGTTAAATGACAATGATCTCGTACTTTTTTTCTTGTTTGATTATCAAAACCCTCACATTCACAAATATGACAAAGACTGGAATTTTGATACGAAATTTCTTCTTCTTCGGTCAATTTCATAGGTTTTTTGTTCTTAGAATTATACTTTTTAGCTATGTATTTTGATATTTTATTGAGCTCTTCAAACAATTTTGCAGGAACATTAGGCAAATCGTCTTCATTTTTGGCTCGATAACATATCGGTTTGTACATGCGATTTGTTACATTTGACACTAAATATAGAGTAAAACCATAAGGAATGTGCTTCTGAATCTTGGTTGTAGTCGACTTTTGCGGATTGTTTTTGCATGTGGGAATCTTCTCTAATATGCTTTCAAAATCCATATAAATAACGTAAGGATGAGAAAATTTCTTTTGATAATTAATAAATGTTGTTGTTTGACCTGGAAACGGCATAATTGGCTTACAAACTTCGTGATTTTTACAAATTTCTAAATGGTCTGTTAAATCTCCAGATTTGTAGAAATGGCTTAAACATCTTCTGCATAGAAATTTTTTATTTTTACACTTAGATAACTGAGAAAATACAAGTTTGTTTAAATCTGTTATCAAAACATAATGAGATTTTTCATCTTGTTTTACATACAATAAATTGATTTCTAATTTGGCGTCATAAACTTCTGAAATTTGCAACGGAACAATATTGAGTTTTTCATCAAAACTATAGACATTTACAGACATTTTCGGATAATTATACTTTGCTTTACTGCTTCGTTTTTCAAATAATTGTATATCTTTTAAAGACATTGGATACTCGAAACCTGAAAATATCTCGTCATTTACAAATTTTTTCATATTGTTTTGATCTTTCGCAGTCTCTTTCGGGTTTTTCAATAGCACATCGGATAGAATAAATAAAGCAATAATCATCTTTATTTTTGATATTTATACAAGCTTTCTTATCTTTGATTTTCTTTGGTAAATCGATATATGATCCTGCGTTCATAAATTCGTGTTTATTAAGGCTCAAAATCAGTTGTTTACAGCGTTTTAATGTCCATCCAGAACCTCGATTTGGATGATTTGTCTGTTCTCGATGTGTTTAATTTATTAAATTGTTTAGAAATAAAGTCGTTTATGTCAAAGATCTCGTCTGCTTTTATAGTAAAATACATTGGGCAAATTTGCGTTTCACCGTTCACTAAAGTTCGTTCATATTCACATTCCAAAGAGATATATCCTTTACTGTTTTTCACAGTTTCTTGAAATTTTTCTATTAAACTCTTAATCTCTGGCCGCAAAATAGAAAGATATTTGTAAAGTGGCATGAAATTATCGTTTAAATTCGTTAAAATGTATTGCTTGAAAAGACCGTGTATAGACGATAAAACTTCTACATCAATGATATTTTCAGATTTGTGTTTATCAATTTCTTCGATCATTTCAGACTTTGTTTTATCATTAGTTTCGATAGCCAATTTTTCAGCGATTGAATTAATTTTTTCATCATTAAATAGATTGAGATTTTTCTTTTCAACTTTGAAATTTCTCTTTAATTCTTGTAATTGTTCAATATTGAACATCTTTTCGTGATCGTCAATTTGATTTTCTTTGGCCCATTGTCTTAAATGATTCAATTCCTTGTAGTAAATGTCTTTGTTCTTTAAGTGAATCTTTGAGTTGTAATGTCGATCGAAGTTTCTTCTTAAAATTTCTTTTTTGCAGAATGGACATGAAATTTTGTCACCCGCCATTTATTAAGGAAAATTTTGAATGCTTCAATTTTCACTATTTAGTAAAAATATCTTTTTTATTAAGGAAAAATCAACTTTTATGGTTAAAATCCGCAATAATTCAGTAGATTTTTCAAAAAACTCTAGTGTGTTTGCACATTAAGATGCGCGATTTTGACCCTAAAAACCGTGTTTTTAGGGTCAAAACCCCGGGATTTTGTATTTAAAAAATGTTGATTTTCAATTTTGTTACTAAATTTTTCTTCCTACTAAATAATGGAGCTACTAAAGGAGCTGAATGAAGTTGGTGAACTAAGATTCAAAGAGTATAAGAAATTAATGGAATTAGAAGAAAAAAAGAAATATAAGATTTTGAATTTGGAGAAACTGAAAGATAAATTTGGGATGACTATAATTGCCGAGTTAGAAGATTGTAAAGTACACTTACCAAACAGATTTTTGACTGTTTTGGATGACAAAAAGATTAAAGAATTGAACAAAAATGAAAAATTACACTTGGTTGTTACTGGAAAGAAGACTATTAAAGATAAAGACTGTGTTACAATTAACTTCGTGGAATAAAGATTTCGAAGATTTCTGGATTTTTTCATTAAAACAGCTTAGAAATTAGAAGCCTACAATGAACAGTAAAACAGCTATAGATTCGGTTAATTTTTCATTCGTGAGTTACAGATTAGTTTATTGCCCTTTAAACAGTATTTTACGTTGATTTTCTGTTTACTCCAAAAAGTGCGCTAGAACCCTTACATTCATATCTACTTATATATATATATATATATATATATATATATATATATATATATCTGTATATTATGTGAGGTTGAGTGGTAGAGAGGGCTAAATAGCCCTAACTCCGCCTCTTGAATAAAGGCATATTTAATTCAAAACTCTCGACTCCAGGTGGCATCGAAGGAGCTTGACCTACATTAACTTCCTGTGGCACGGCTGCAAGAGATCCGGACTTAACGCCACTGTCCAGCACAGGGTATTTCCTCACAGCTTCAGCGTACGAAATGTGCTGCAGTCTTCCGGAGTGTTGGTTCTGAGGAGTGACAGCAGATGGCTCCTGGTTAATGATGGGAGAGGAGGAGACTGTTGGAATCGCCATTTCAGATGTCTTGAGAGGTCTCTCCGATGCATCCATCACAATCATCCTAGCCAGAGCACCATACGGGAGCCCCCTACTCGGGGTGACGTTCAGCACGGATACCTGGCCAGGGGTGGAATAGGCAGGCTCTGTGCAAGTTGTTCCCGGTGTGTCGAGTGCAGGTTTTACCGTCAGGCACTGATGTTGAGACGGATGCAGTCGGTGAGCCAGATCTTGGAGTGTCGGGTCCTGGCGGCGCGGTCGTCGGAGTGGTCTTTGTTTATTCAATTTTAAACATATTATTAAAATCGAATTGTAGAGATAAATATAATAACTAAAATACAATTTTAACAAATACTGTACCAGAAAATAGAATATAGATAATAAAATAACAAAGTAAAAGACACTGATAATGATTAAATATATTAATAAATAAATATTGAAATAATAATCAAATTCAAAAAGTTAAAAAGGGGTTTTTAAATCACAACAATTTATTTTAAAAGATTTCTCAGTTAAATCTCTATTCCTCAGTATGGCAAAAAGAAAAACACATATGTTAGTAATCGATCCCGAGCAAGTCAACTTGGAGGGCTGGCGCTTTTCCGCTTCAGCTACCGTTGCTACTAGGTGACATTGTTTCACTACGTCTTGTTCGTAAAGCGCGACGCTCCGTAGTTACGTCAATAACACGTTGTGTCTAAATGCAGGCATAACCTTGTTAGTTTGGTTATTACTTATGTATATTTTACTTACAAAGATATCAATCGTCCAAATTCAATTTAAAAGCAAAAGTAATAAACAAGCGTATTCTAAATATTAAAACTGAAAATTAAAACAGCTTTAAATTAATTTAAACTGCGGAGCGTCGTTGACTGCGTGTTACACGATATCAACTAGTATGTGTGGAAAAAATGCTTTAGGCGTAAAAGTGTCTTGTGTCAGTGCCCAATAATTATGTAAGTTCAGAATTATGCATCTAAGAAGTAACATAGGTAATATCAGAGTTAAAAAAAAAATTAATACGTTTTATTTAAATTTTCAAAATACTTTATTTAAAAACAATCAGTTTTAAAAACTATTTACACAGATAAAATTAATATTTTGTTATAGAAAAGATGCGTTTAAAATTTCCATAAAAGATACATAATTTATTCCAGTATTATTACGTAAAGATAAAATGTAACTTTAAATTTTTAAAGAGAACATTCTCTCCTTGCAGAGTTTGATAATTTTAAATGTTTATATATTGAAAGAGACAAATCTCTCTTTGAGTAGTTTGTAAAATATAATTGTTTTAATTATTAAAAGTGAGACATTTCTTCAAGCTTAATATGTTTATGGAATTTATCTGAATATTAACAATTTTAAGAATAATATTCAAGTACATGTTTGTCATTAGAATCATTGGAATCTAACTTGTTTTAGAAACAATAATAAAAATTACTCCAAGATCAATATTACATTGTTATGTGTAATAAGATACTTCTGATTTTAAATAATGTTTATAACTATTACAAAGAAGTTACTTCATGTGAGTGTTTTGAATTGCCGATCGAACCTTTCACACTATAGTCAATATATGTGTATATATATATATATATATATATATATATATATATATATATATATATATATACACATATACATACATAGTGGTTCATAATCTAACTTTACATGGTATAATCACTCCAGTCTCTAGTGCCACCACAACCATACAAGCCACCAACCTACCGTCATTCTAATGAGATAAGTAACTTGACGAAAATGAAATATCATTTTTTAATAAACGAGAAGTGCAAGTCAAGGAACAAAGAAATGTTTTTTTAAATTGATGAATACACAACCTAATAAAGAAAAGGTTTTATATCTGTACTCATAGACTACAAGAAAACTAGATTGCATAAACAATTGGGTTACACTAATAGCGTTACAAACGTATGTTGCGTTACTTTAATGTGGGTGTTGGCCAGGGCAATGTTTATAACCGATAATTTTCAAAATACGTATACAGCCAGGGAGAAGTTTTATTACGATTAATATATATTGAAAAACAACAAGAACAAAATGAAATGTTAAATTTCACAAGTTCTTTTGTCACTTACAATCAGACCCATTTTGGGAAAGAAAATTTTAAAGAAAGAAATTCCTCTCTTAAGGAGTACCTAAAGTAATAAAATAACGATACATTTTACAATAAACTTCCTATAACCGACTATTGAAAATTATTTTAAATTATTTTTCAAGAGTTTTGCTACTCCTGCCACTGTGAAAGAGCAAAAAGTTAGCTGTTATGACGAGCAGGTAGTATCACAGTCCAAGAAGGCGGAAGACAGCGGCGAGACCTCAATAATCAGTTACCCTAGACATTCAATATCATATTTCGTAAGTAACTAGCGATAAGCTGAAGCTTTCACAGTTGATAAACAACTAGCGAATGGATATTATTTCAAAAGTCCTTAGATACATCTTTTGAGTTTTCTAGCTCTGTTCAACGTTAGAAGCTTAATCTATTCCATTTCATAAACTTTTACCTTCATGTTTTCGTAAGAAGACTAACAAATTCGTATTAATTTCATTTTGAAACTAATAACGTTTTATTTAATAACCCACTGCTTAAATTTTCATACGATATTTTAATTCTTTTTTCGTAGAATAAGTTTTAACACAAACAAACTTATAGATTTTGAGCCACTGCGCGGAAGATGAAATGGACAGAACTTGTGTTTTAGTTGTGTTAAGACATAAGACGCGTGCGTATGTGTGTATACAGAGTGTTCATGAACACCCTGTATGGGAATATAATTATGGATTTATAGTCCATAATTACTGATATTTTCTAAATGCATTCTAAACTTCTTCTTTTATCAGTTGTTCCAAATTTTTATATTTAGTTCATTAACCAATTAAATTGGAATATTGCATGTTACTTTTTCATATGGAGACCTTGTTTGGGGAGAGTTAATTTTTTTCATTTAAAATTGCTAGCTAAACCTTACATGTGTAAAAACCCCTCATACTTCTGTAATTACCTTTTTCTCTTTACGGAATAGCTTTCAAAATTATCAACCACGGTCAAAATTAAACCGTGCCTTAATAAATAGTTATCATTTGATATATAGCTAGGCTTAATACATTCAAAAATGTATGAATGTAATACACTCTTTTGATATTTATATCACTTACACTTAATAAAAGAAAAAGGAAGCTAGACGTAAACAATAATACTTACCAAACGTAAATGGCAACGAAGTTTAAGGATAGGTATCAAAGTTCAGACGATCCTGTCTTCCTTGACCGAAGTAGAATTTGTCTTGCTCGATGTTTAAAAACTAGGATTTTGAAAATAATTATCAAAGAACCTCTTTTATTTTTGGAAGACAAACTATATTTAGGGAACGAAGTATGTATTGATAAAAACTGTGCAGTTTACAAGGTACAAATGTAAACTAGTAATAATTGTTTGTGAATTTTTGGAGTACAAATTCAACAGTGACAGTAGAAGTAAAATACGTAGTTTATACGGTATAGGCGGAAAACCACCAAATGACCTTTCGTGGACTTGAGAGTTGACGGTGCTGGCTGCTAACCTCAAATACTTTTACGACCTAAGTGTTAATAACAGAAACGTAGATGTCTCATTTAACAGATATGGCCGATACGCCTCCAAACACTTCTTAGTTTTTTATTTTTATTGGTTATAAAAAAATGTAATATATTTCTGTTTATTTGTTTAGTAATAATAATAATAATATAAAAATATCACTTTATTGCGGTAACAATTATAAAATTGCATACAAACATTATAAATATTTAAATAATACAAATGTGGGCCTAAACTTCATTCACTCACACACACAGTCATATGTTTCTCTCATTCACTGTCATATTCATTCTCACCAGACAATCCTGCCACTGCCACACCAGAACCAGAGGATTGATCGTGTTAGTTTTGAATTTCGTCCCAGCGGCTCTCCATAAACTCGTCAACTGAGTAAAACACCCTCGAGATCAAAAGGTGTCTTAGTCGAGTTTTAATTTTTTTTTGTATTCAATTGTTTGATCTCTTCAGAGAGCTTATTGATTAGCTTGACACCAACCAACTTGAATGCTGGGAATTAATGTGAAAGAGGGCTTTGTAACTAATTTCACTCCAAATTAAGACACATTTTAAAACTGTTTTTGTATTTTAAAATTTCGTTTTTGTAGTGTAGGCTTATAGCAGATCCGCCATACTGTGAAAAGCCTCTTTCTTACCGTGACCTCCATTGTATCCAAGTCCCCCTTGTACCCTTTCCTCAGAACTTCAACACATAAATGAGGTTAAAAAAATATAAAAGTTATGATTCTGAATCGATGCAGATTCCTGTAATATTTTAAACTAAGAATGTGATAGGCTAAGTGATTTTGTTTTGGTACTGTTAAAGGATATCTGGCCAATAGAACCCAGCTAAACATTTCAAACCATCCTTACCAACGGCAAAACATTTTAAGAGATATTAAAACGTATAAATATTTTCATGGAAGAAGTATTCTTACAACTACACAAATTACGAGATAAACACAAACTTGCATATTTGCTTATGGTTGAGATGGGGATATCACCTCATCAGTTTAGCATATGAGATTGATTATTGTTGTGTTGACACAGAAGTGTGATGTCCTAGTGGTACACTAGTGTACCATCTAGATTGTCTCATGTTAGATAACCACTAATATTTATAAAAAATATACATAACCTATGTGTATATTTGTGTATAATATATTAATAATTATAAGAGTTGAAGTAAAAGTTACTTGACTTACATGCTCTCAGTAATATACAAAGCTTAACTTTTATGAAAATCTGTTGTTTACTATTTCATCAACTACTACACAGATTATATTTAGAAACAACACTAATTTAACAATCCTACCACATCACAAATACTTTGTGTTTACAGGATATTATATTTAGTTAATAGAGGAAATTATTGTTTGCAGCATATACTATGTGATATATTAATGTACTGATATACTTTAACTGTTTTAAAAATATATAGGTTGTCTCCTCATTTCATAAAAAAAAATATTATATATCTAGAGCAAGAATTTATACTTTCCATTTTGATTTGTTTATAGGTTGCAGGAAACAATGAATTAATCCAATAATTATACAAAATAATGAACCAATAGTTATATTAATTATTCTACCTACCACAATGATCCACTGCTTGGGATCTATTCTAATTTAAACTATTTGTAATAGACTAGTGAAGTTGCAACACCGACAGTTGAAGAGGTTCCTCTGAACAAGAGTGCTCCTGAAGAAAAACAAAAATTCATAGATTCTGATGACATTCAACAGGTATGCAATATATACTATACAATGAAATCTATAATTCTGTATTTCATAGTTTAACAACTACAAAAATTTCAAAACGTAATATCAATAATATACTATATTTGTAATAAACTTATTTTACAGTACACCTTTTATTTTAGGGGTGATAGTCTTACCTATAACTCTATCTATAATAGAAAATCAAGTTGACAACTGAAAAGTTTGAATGAACTTCCAGTTTTGTATGGGATAGGTATACAGGATTTTTATAATCTTTGTTTAAAGTTTGTTATTTACTATGGAAAGTTTGACAGGAAAACAGGATTTCAGATATTTCACATCGTTATGGTTACAGAAGTTATAAGACAAAATTTCCAGGATAGATTCCAATCCTCAATACTTTTTTTACCTTTTTATATCTTTTTTAACCATAACGATGGCCAATATTTGAAATCCTGCTATCCTGATTGATTGATTCAAATAGGCTAATGCTTTACTTACGGTATTTCTCAATGAAAATAGTTTTAATAACATTTATTGCTAATCAATAGTAGTTTTCTATTTTATAAAGAGATGTTTATTTTTTGTTTCATTATTTACAGATTTATTTATTTCAATGGAAACACATTTCCATTTTACATGCATTAAACCCAGCAGTGGAAAAACACCAACAAGAAATATGCAGTCAAAAACACATACAACAATGAATTATAGGTTATTATTACATTTTATTTACTTTAGATTTTGGTGTAAAAATATTTTAAATTTGTAGTTATAAGGCGAGGTGGAGTCGTTTATCCCATCAATTCACTACTGTAGAAAATTAATATATTCTTTTAACATAAACATGGTTTCTATGATATCCAACATTACTTGAAATTATCAAATCATGCACATTATAAGCATTATCTTCAATAATGCATTCTTACTATTTAGTAGGATACTAAGGTGCTTCCATATCATAAGAGGTGATAGGTTGTCTCATCACTCATCACCCATATAAATTTAACAAACATTTATGCTTTCCATTATTATTTATTTTGTAGTTTTTAAAATTGAAGAATCAATTCCACAATTACACATAACTTCTTGTAATTATTATATAAATTATTTATTCTGTCTATTAAAATGATCTATAGTTAGGTACCTGTTGTCATTTGAACTCTTTTATAACAGATGGATAAAGAGGTAAAACCGTCACTTGAGGAAATTCACCTGCTTGACAACAGTGCTGCTGAAGATGAATTCTCAAGATTATGGGAGGTATTTAATATATACTAAACAAATAATCTTAAGTGCCCACTAACACAATGCAGAATTGCTCAGAGTTCTGCAACTCACTCATTACTGTGACAAGCGATCATGTTGCTTTGCAACAACTACTGCAAAAGATGCTTTGTACCAGGTGCTTGTCTGTACCGAGAGTGTAAGTTACCTCAAACCAAAAGTACCCGTTACAGGTTCTTTTGTGATACATATACCATACAAATTTACTGCTGTTTATGGTTCACAGTACTTGGACTCGTTTACCAGTAACAGTAAATGGAAACTGTAGCAGTTTAGGAGTATTCTGTAATGTATGATTCTAAATCAGTACCGGTACTTTATGTACTCGGATACTGAAAGTGCTGGGTACAGGTAGTAGCCAAAAGTAATAGTAAGAACTAAACTCACTTTCGTAGTTGCTGCATGAAGGTAAAATTAAAATATTTTGCACTTGTTCAAATTTTAATTATTATTTATACAATGCCTTGTAATTTGTAAATTTAAATAGTCATGAAGTTAAATTGGAATGTTAGTATAATTATAATAATAATTATAAATCAATGATAATATTTATTTAAAAGTTCCAAAATAAGTGGTATTATTAGTCAAAAATAGTCCTCGAATTAAGAAAATCAGGTAATCCATTATTTTTAAATGCCCCCCCCCCCCCACATAAGTACACATTTAGTGACAGTTTCCCCCATCCCTCTAATTGCTATAGAAAATCAATGAATGGTTTAGACACTTTTGTAGCCTTTTAATATTATGGCATCATTTTAATTCGGTGTATATGTAAATATATATTTATTATACAAATAAAAATGTCTTTATTTGTAGGCATATTTAAGAAAATAAATGTTTTTTCAAATCAACTCAGGTCAACACTAAATACTAAGTAAATCTAACAAAACTACCTAAATCATAACTCTGCACCCAGAAACTAGTTGTTATGGATTAAAAATTCCTTCATCTATCTTTAAAAGAGGAACTAGGTATAATACTTGTAATGTGTTTGGGGAGGCCATTGCAAATGCTGGGACCAAAAGGAGAGAAGCCACTTCTTCCAACTTCCAACTTCTGAAAAATGCAGCCTTCCATCTTGGCGGGTGCTTCGTTGAGAGACTTCCCCTGATACAAGAGTTTTCTTGCTGAGATACTGTGGTTCTCTAAATTTGAGAACCTTGTGGACCATGTAACATGTCAGCAGCAAGCACACTGCCTCTATGGGAAGTAATTTGACAGCATCCCAGTAAGGAGAGATATGATCAACCTCTATCAGTAAAAAATGCTATTGATAGCTGAGATGTTTTGGATTTTGACAATGACCTCTCTCGAAATGCTGTTCCAATAAGCAGGTAGACAGTAGTATAAGACTGAGTACTAACGTCTGCATTAGCTGCAATTACACAGTCTCCGGCAGTAACAATCTGAATCTGCACAAACCATTCAATCTGCCGATTGCACGCTGGGCGAGGTGATAAATGTAATTGGAAAAAGTGAGACCACAATCTAACAAAACATCAAGAGTCTTAACCTTATTAAACACGGCCAAACTTTCACCATTGAGTACCACCGCCACCCCACACTCAGTAAGGGTCTGTAACAGATTGTGCGGAGCAATACACAGGATCGTGCATTTGGTTTTATTAATTCTTTTGTACAGAAAATACAAAATAGTTCAAGCATAAAAAATAATGGCTATGTGGTGTAGTGGTAGTGTACTCACCCGGCCAGTGAAAGATCCGGGTTCCTGGGTTTGAGTCTCGGCGGAGCTAGTACTTTATGTAATTCAATGTTTAATGAAATTATATACTGTATATATGTGCTTTATCATGAACATTACATTATTTACTAGAAAACATCCCTAATCTATCCCCTTTGATAAAACTTTGTTCAGTGCCTTCAATTACTATTGATATATACAATGATATAGATCAATCAGACAGGCATATAAAGTCACAAGAGGGCACAACATCATTGATGACTCCTAATCCTCCTTCACTAACATTAGTATATACTAGTGCACAGTATTTTCCAATTTGGTTTGGGAGACATACCAATCCTTTTCACTGTGGTAGTTCTAAAAATTTTGTAATGTAGATATCGACATGACAAAGGATTAATGTGCATTGGACTACCAAACTAGACGTGGCTATACTGTTTATTATCCGTTTTGAGTGAAAAGCATTTAATATTAACTAATGATTTATCCATTTTTAAAATAACAGTCAGCTTTTTACCAGAAGTAAGTAGGCATTTAGAAAACCAAGGAATATTATTACTGAAATCCTTTAGTACCTACAAAGTTCTTTACAACACTTGCGATAAAAACTAGACAGTTGTTTTAAATGTTCCATACTCCAATCAATACTCCATTGTATTTTATAATTAGTCTAAGATTCAACTTATTACTTGTTCACAGGATGTGCTCCATTGTTGTTCTGCTTCATTGTCAACTCAAAACAGCCCAACACTCAAACAGAGGAGATCTGCATCAAGGCAGAGTTGCAGCCCAAGGAAGAAAATTGGAAATAAGTTGAAAAAATTTTTATTTTTAATTTGTTTGCTTGTATTTTCTATGAAATTATCTTAATAATAAACTAGTATTTAAAACAGTAGTACCTATCCTACGTTTCTGTACAAATTCTTTAGTTACTAAGTATGGTTTTGCTCCTAGTATCACCTCTTGATATATATTTATAACGTAAGTGCATATTTTTTAAATATAAATATTCCTTATATAACCTACACAAAAAAGAATAAATAAATATTTATATAACATTATCTAAATTTGTATCACTTTTAAAACCATTTCAACACTGTTTTTTACTCCTATTACATTGGTTTTAGTGCAGGTCTCATTATTGATAGATCTTTAGTAATATTATAACGGAAAATTGCATTATCTTATTGTTAAAATTATAAAGTAAATTAATTTTATCATACTGTTTACTATTATTTTACAACATGTCAACCACTAAAGAAACAAGAATATTTGACAGTTATATTATTTTCTAACAATATCCTCTTAGTATGTTTAAACCCAAATACGATTTCCAAATTCATTTTGAAGCAGCATTCATACAACTAAAACCCTTTAATCTCACCTTATTAAAAGAATACTATAAACTTTGCATAATATCAAACAATATACAGAACAATACTTACCAATATAGACAAACTAGGGGGGCTTTTGACAACAAGAATAAATAATTACTTCACTAGATGAATGAATAAAAAAGTAAAAAAAGAAATTACAAAAAGGTAATGACTAAATGTTTTCACCTGAGTATAAAAATTCTTTTGGCCTCTACAAGGAACATACAAGACATCAATGGTCAATTTTCAAGCCAAATAACATTTAGAACATTTCTTTTAATATATTAAATTATTTTCAGCATGGAACTGTATTTGAAAATCTTTTAAACATTGATAAACTCTAATAGTAAAACTTTTTGTTATACGAATTTTGAGTAGAGTATGTGTCCAATAAAATAATAATATACAGAATTTACAGTTGTCAAAGTTATAAATTAATAGTTATATTAAGAATCTTGAATAGAATGCAACAGGTAGTTGACACGGTTATTGAATTCCACTTTATCTACACTTGAGGAAAGGATAACTGTGCTGCTGGATTTCCATCTGATATTTATTTTCGGGGAGTATAACAAAATAAGTTTCAGTAATGTATTATTACTTAAAGAGAAATCTAGTAATATCTGTGAACGGATGGGTCTTAACGTGTTTGAGTCTAGCTTCTCAGCTGCTTCAGATATGACAAATTAATGTTCAAGGAGGCAGTTATCTCAACACTGCAGCATTTGAACTAAATTTACTGCAGAGCTGAATTAAATCATGTAATAACTCAAACTGTCAGGTCAATTTTAAACAGGGATAACATTGTGGTTACCGGTTTCCTTTCAACATGTACGAGTGATTTCCTTTCCAATATACCATAATTGATTCTCAATCCGAGTTAAGATAATAGCAATGTAAAGGAATTTTACTCTTAAGGGCATAAGTAAGACTCAACAAATAATAACAAAAATAGGAATTTATAAATAAGCGGACTGTAAATTTAGGATAGTAAGAAAAATGTTGTATAACATTCTTACTGAAGATGCTGTTATCATATAAGAGAATGGAAATCTCCTTTACATACTTGCTTGTCTATGCACTTTCATTTTTGTCAAAGCAGTATCAGAGATAATATAGATTGTAACCGATTATTATATTAATAAATGAATGTTAGATAATGTTTAGGTTTATTGTGAGATTTACACATTTCTTGTCGCTTTATAACTCAGATCCGATCTGATGATAATACAAATTGCAAATATTATATGATTTATGACTTTGTTGATAATTAAAAATTACATATTTCAAAACTCGTGCTTTTGACTTATAACATTACTGTATTAACAATCATTAGAAGTTAAAAAGTCAAAGATATTTTGACTGAAAATTTTGAATTAAACAATTTCCGTTCAATATAAGTTTCTAGCACTACATATGTACATTAAGCAAATCTGCATAATATCAATTATTCTTGTTATTCATACTTGTGTAATTTTTAAAAGTTAAATTCTTATATTTAGTTTTCGAGTTCCACAAGGATCATTGGACAATACCATAATGGGTGTAATATGTTATAAATCACCTTGTGTATAGTTATTTTTTATTATTTTTTTAAACATTGGTCTGAATCTATAAGAACTACAAAATATTCTATGGCAATTAGTCTATATAACCTTGTGAAAAATGGTTATTAGATATGTATGATCATAAAATATCAATATTTATTAATGGCTTTGAAGTTCATCAATTAAGTAAGCTGCTACTTATGATCTTTGGGACTACACATTTCCATGCTTAAGAATAAGAATATTAGTTAGTCCATGATACTGTAACATAACACAAAATTCATTGTATGTTTTGTCTAAATATTGGGTAAAGCAAGAAATCTTCAGGTTTTAAACACAATTTAACCGAAGTCATGCATTGATAATATTAACAAATAATTTCTAGAGGTTTAAGTTCCACAACTCATGATGATATTTGGTATTGGATTAAAGGTACTGAAATAAATCCCAAACTATATTATTCATTATAGTCATAGCTAAAGTAAAAGACTATATTTTTATAATCCTGAATTAACTGTTCAAAAACTCATCTCAAGAATAGTTTTTGTAAAATAAAGTGAATATTTCATTATAAAATAAAACAATTATGACAAGTTTTGTAGGTTACATTCGCCTTGTTCCATAATAAAACCAATCAACGGTGTACATAGCTTTTTTTAAAAGTGTACTCGACCTTTTAAGTCAAACCCAACCATACTTGCTTAACAGAATACAACTTACACTTAAGAAAGTATGAATGCTCTAAAATACTCTACGGCTTAAACAATTAAAGAGACCAATTACTTTTAGAATTAGAGTTGTGTTATGCTCAAAGTAGACTCCTTCCTAAAATTAATGTCACTTCTCAATTCTACAATCCTGTCTGGACTCTACTATTACCGCACCTGTACATAAATTTGATGTGTCTGAATTGATGTCTGTTGTTTTAGTCCAGAAAGTATCACTAATAGAATTACTTAACCAGATTCTAAGGTCCGGTATTATGGTAGTTGTCTGGAGGTTTGCTGTGTCTGAGTTGGTAAATGTTGATATCTATTGTTTTAGTAAAGTATCAGTAATAGAATTACTTAACCAGATTCTAAGGTCCGGTATTACGTTAGCTGTCTGGAGGTTTGCTGTGTCTGAGTTGGTAAATGTTGATATATCTGTTGTTTCAGTCCAGAAAGTATCAGTAATTTAGAAGTACTTAACTAGATTGTAACAATTTTTAAGCTCCGGTATTACCGTAGCTATCTGTATGTTTGCTGTTGTGCTAATCTGCAAGACATTAAAAAGACAGATTTGATATATAGAATATACATTTTAATCCCCAGTATGGTTATTATAAACAAAAAATTAGAAATAATATTTCAAGGTTTTACATGACTGTAAAAGAGATTGTGTCTGTTTGAAGCTAATGCAGGCTGTTATTCATCCCAGTGCTACTTACTTGAATGTTTGTATGTTTGGAATTTTATACATATTTATTACAAATTAAAACATTTGTATACAACTATATTATAAAGAAGATCTTAATAAACTTTAAAAAGACAATCTGAGTTACTGTTTCGAATTATACTATTAATTGTAAACACAGTAAAACATATAAAGATAAAGTATGTAGAGTAATGTGGGGCAAGAACATGCACTTAAGACGTAAACAAAAATAAGAATAAAAAGTAGTTTTTTAAACTTTTAAATTTTTCTCAGAATAACCACTTTTAAATTAAATACTTTTAAGTATACTTTAATGCCTATATTGTAATTTTCTATTTCAAAGACACGTTTTTTAAGCAAAGTCGTTTTAAAAGTCTGAATGTTTATGGGGCTAAAGTTTGCAACGTAGCCTACATTTAAACTGCCAAAGAAAAATATTTCTTGAGATTTAATGAGTCCAAAAATACTGATCATTAATAAAATTACATAAAATATGAGTTTAATAATAGTCACAACTAAAATTTGCCCTTTCGCTTGTAATTTGAGCATGCTTCATGCCACCACCCCTCACACGTTAAACACTGAATCCAATCAGGAGGGTCCTTGTAGTCCTCCTCACATGCTGGACATATTTATTTTGTTGGAAGACGATGATGGCTGGTTAAGTTTTGGTTTGGATCTGGCATCAAGCGACGGAGGATTGTCTGATATTTCAGTTTTTATGAAGAGTTTTTTCAAAGACTTACTTTTTCTCTTTCTCAGCTGGAATACTTTTAGATGCTAAGAACTTAGCCAATTGTTTCTTTAAAAATTCATTTTCAGCTTGTAACATTCCTTCTCAAAAAGCTGTAATTTTAATTGGGAATTTAAGATTTTTGATTTTACTTTCTCTTTACTGTGGGCTTTTTTTCTTAGGAAAATGAGTAACGTATTTCTTGAGAGAGGCAGCTTTTATTTTGTTAGGTCTTCCAACTCTCTTTGTTGTAGCTCCATTAACACTGCCAAATCTGCGTAATTTAGTAACGCTAATGCCCTGCAATAAAACAACTTGTACTACACTAAACTTCAAATTTATAAAGTAAAGATAAAGTAAAACTTAAAATAGAAAAAAAATCTTTTTACAAAGTCATTAATCTTAGTTAACTGTACATAGTCAGATAAAATTAATCAAATGACAGTAAAACAGTTATTATATACTCGGTGGCATACAATCGTGTGCTTCTGTACAGTCGATTTCATGTGATGTATAAAAGAAACAACTGATAAGCTGTTTCAGTCATTTAGAATACCACTGAGGAGTCTTCTACCAAGGCAGAATATATACAACTAAAATTTAACAGTGTATAACAGAATATATACAACTAAATTTATAAGTGCTAAATTACTTACTTGAATAAAACTGTATGCAATTGAACGAAAAATATAACAAATAAAGAAAAACTTACTGTAGAATGACTCAAAGATAGTGAATTAAAAAAAAAATTTTATACTGTTTGTATAAACGTCATAAAGAGAGATTCAGCTGATAGTATGATATGAAAATGGCTGTAGTTTTCACATTTTGTTGATCCGTCAGACTTCGATCAGTATCCTTTTTACTTCTAAATTAAAAACGTGACCATGTTGTGTGAGACGATAATCCTTCTGGAAATCTATCATGTGACAAGTCTGGCACTTCACAATTTGACCTCATACTGTGACCATTACCATGCATTAATGATAACCCATTTTATCTAAATTTATCCTATTCCACTACAGAGTAAACACTGTAGGCTAACTGTGGGTAACAGTTACTTGTTCACCCCAATAGTAAAAGTGATAAAGGAATATAATCAGTGGAAATTCTGATCAAGTTTGTGCATCCAATGGAAAGTACCTTATAAAAATATTTAAATTAGTTAGTTGTGAGGCTAATATTATAGTAGACATTATATGCTTTCAGATACGAGTATAATGTGTATGATGGGGATACTTTTGAGATAATTTTAGATGTTTTTAACTAGGAAAGTATAGGCTTTAAAATAATTGTATGATTTACATAATGAGGCCTATGTATTATAAATCATGCCATAAATATATATTATCTACAATTAAAAATTAATTAACCAAACAAAATAAATAGAGTAGTTTTGTGGCTTATATAAGAAAGAACAAAATTGAGGATAGCTAAATAATACATAGTAGAGTTTAGTCTCCTACACTGACTGGGATGGTTCTCTAAGAGAGAGTTAGGCTCTCAATCTTCAACTGAGAACGCTGTTTCGTCTCTTCAGCCACAGATAGACAGCAGATTTTATCTACCAATGTGTTACAATGTACTCGGTTGAAGATTGAGAGCTTTGGTCTCTCTTAAACTACGATCCCAAACCAGTTTAGGAAAACTAAACTCTACTACTAAACTATGCTGGCTAAGAAGATCCGATAGACTACAACGTGTGTCTCCTCAAAATAATATGAGTAATAGATTTAAGTATTAACTAACTCAAATGGCAAAATGTACCACATATATAATGCAGCCAATAAATATAAAAACAATGAATAGACCTACTCATACCTGTACTCTGAATTTAATACATAGATTACAGTATCTCATACACATGAATTTACATTGTATAATTTAGTTTGATGTGTCTGTGTAGTGGTAGATCCCAGACTTTTGTTGTGTCCACAAACTTCCAGTACCTGTTAGAAGTTTAGTGTCTGATTCTAACAATGTTACTAATACCGTACCTGTCTGGGAAATTCTCACCGCCAGTGTCCTGTTAATCTACAATACAATAAAAGACAAATCCTGGTCATAGAAATAGCTTAATTAACTCATAAGTTTACTACTATCACTTCAAGTTTAATACAATACAAAAGAATATATTTTGATTCAGGCAATCTCCAAAAACTGTGACCATTTGGAGAACTTAAATCTTAACTCACTATGTTACAATAATATATATAATATATATATATATATATATATATATATATATATATATATATATATAAGTAGATAGTAATATGGGGTTCCTGGCGCACTTTCGGAGCCGACCGAAAAGCAATGTAAAATACTGTTCAATGTACCATAAAGGAAGCTGAGAAATAACACAGCAAATCTCAATGAAAAATTAACCGAATCTACAGTCGTTCGTCTCCAAAAGCGATCGGTACATTACTATCTACTCTGTGGAATGAAAAATTAACCGAATCTGAGCTTCTACTTTCTTAAGCTGTGCTTTGTAAAATGTTGTCAAATCTGCTACGAATAAAGGATTTATCTTAATAAAATTTAATCAATTTAAAAACATTTTTACTAAAAACATACTGTACTTTAATAAAAAACTTTTCTACTAAATAAACAACATGAACTCACCAAGCTCTCTTTCAGTTTCTAGCATTAAAACAGTGCAACAAAGATGAATTCAACGAATTACCAAAACATTTTAAAGAACAGTTGATACTTTCCTTAAATGATACAGAATTCAAAGAACTTGTAAAGTCTTTTGCAGAAAAAACGTCTAATGGAGTGTTTTACTATCGGCAAAAAACTAAAAAAGTAAGGGATTACATATTTAATATAATTACGAAAGATATTGAAAAGAAAGTAAAAAATAAACAAACAGAGAGTTTTCATCGTTTTTTTATGACATTTTTTCCCATATTATACGTCCTTTCAAGATAATCAAGACTTAATTGATGAATTTCTTAGGAATTTTTGTGAGTATCAAGATTTATCAACACAATTCATTAAAGAGCATTATAGAATTTTTCTTATAGAATATAGCCACATTTTGTGTGAAACAAAAGGTATTACTGTAGATAATATTCCATGTGATTCCTATGAAGAAAGACACCAACTATGGTTATCAAAACAGTACTATGACGTGGGGAGGGACTGCAAGTTTTAGAGTTAAGACTTTATTCTACAAAGTTAATTGTTATAATTTCTTTATCTTTTATAGTCTTCTTTCCAGTAACAATCAAGTGTAATTTTTCATTTTTGTTTAATTCTTTAATCTTTTTTTCATCCAAAACAGTCAAAAATCTGTTCGGCAAGTGTACTTTACAATCTTCCAACTCGGCAATTATTGTAAACCCGAATTTATCTTTCATTTTCTCCAAATTCAAGATTCTATGTTTCTTCCTTTCTTCCAATTCATTTAACTTCTTATACTCTTTAAACTTACATTCTCCAATATCATTTAACTCCTTCAAGAACTCCATTTAAATAGAAAAAATTTAAAGACGGAAAAAATGAAATTTGCTAACAATCACTCGAGAAGTCGGGGAGAATGTGAGTAAAACCGCATTCTTTTCACGAGGTTCTTCGTTTAATTTCTCCAAATGTACTATAAAATCATCGAGGATTTCTGGTTCAAAATCATAAACAAATTCAACATCCAGATAATGAACAAATACAGGTAATATCTTTTCATAATAAACGTGTGTATCGATACCTACAAACCTAATGTATTCTTTGAAAAGGAAAATAATTTTGTCAATGGTTTCCAAGAGATAAGTAAAAATTTTTATTCTGTTTTCTACATTCTGTAACAAATTTTGTTTGCTTCTTGTCTCCATATTGCAATTTTGTAAGCAGGTTATTCAAATGTGTTAATTTATTTCGAAATTTCTTAGGTTTAGGTCTTTCTAACAAAATTAAATTACAAACTCTACAAACTAAATATCTTTTATCGATAATTTCTCCTCTATTAGAACACTTGTAACAGTTGGCATTATACTCTTCTATTTAAACAAAAAGATTTTTTTTATAAATGGAGATTATGGAACTAAGTCTGCCGAGATATAAATTTTTCAGCGCAAATGTTTGTGTTTACATTTCTACAACAGAGATAAATAGAAATAATTTCATTCTATTGTACAACTATTTAGGATATTATGTGTACGATTATAAAGATTATTACGGGAGAAATCGGGATTTTTCAGTGGCGAAAGAGTATATTTTGAAATATTAGAAGGAATGAAAGAGAATAATATGAACATCATTAACTACTGAATTTCTCTAATATCGTTCTTAATCACATCATAGGCTAAAAATTTCTCAGAGACAACAACAACATAACAAATCGCGTTTGTAACAGCTTTTTGAAAATCCATATTGATAATTATATCGTTCTTTGAACCAGAAATATTTGTCAAACTCTTTGTTGTATCAATGACATAAATAGGTCTATTCGCTAAAAATTCTTTAGGATTGTAATACATTTCCTTATTATTACAGTAAACTTTCTTAAAATCTTGATACATCTGATACATGATTCTGAAAAGACCTCCGGAAATGTTTAAATTTTGTAATTCATCTGGATAATAAGAACCGTTCAATTTTACTCTGATATTTTTTACATCCAAACTATCAAACTTTGAAGGATTTTTTTCTTGATTATTCTGTCTATCTGTTTGAAAACCTATGATAACTAACTTGGGATTGAAGATATTTCTATAAATATTTGTGATATCGAACGAATAAGTTGTTCCGGAAATACCTTTTTGTTCAATACATTGCCAATCTAGAAAATTAAACATAATGTTTTGACTTTTTGTAATTTCATCAATCAACCTAATTTTACTCGTGGTTTTATAATCAATCATTGGAACTCTAATAAAAAAATCTGTAATTGTTATTTTTCCATCAACAGGCATAACATTTCCAGTTGCAGTCTTCAGAATCACATCATCGTCCTTCTGCTCTTATAAAACTTAGATAAAATCCTCCTTTATAGATCGGAATAGTAACATTTTCAAAAATCCTAATCCAAAATGAGATAAATTTCCAGCTGCTTCAAAAACACCAAATTTAAAATCTGATTCAAAGCCATTAGAAGTTTGAGAAATAACATCACTTTTTGAATACGAAATAGTTCCTTTAATTGTGCTTAATTGGCCACAGTTTTCGACTTCTTCTATCAATTTATTGTGTTTTCTTACTTCAATCTTAGAAAATAAAAACGGTATAAAATTATCGATTAATCTAACATTATCAGTTCCAAGATATGCTTGACCATCTTGTTTTGTTAAAGTTCCAGAAATATAAAACTGGAAGTTAGACGAGCAAAAGTTATCTCCAAAATCAATATTAAACTCAGTTCTTTTATTCGGTTCATTCAAATGTTGTTTACTAATTGGATAGAAATTTTTAAACTCCGCCCTTTCAATATCACTAGCATATTTTCTGTAGTCCGCCATTTAATAAGAGAAAATTTAGAAATTTTAAACATCGTGTATCATTTTTTCATCGATCTAATGTACGTTTTTATAAGAAAAGATATAAATTTTAGTAAAATAATTAAAAAGATTAGAGTCATTTTTAATGATCTACTTCGTCATATTCAGGATTCTCTTCCTTAAATTTTGCGATCTCGGTCACATATTTCAATAAAATTTGCACAGGATAGTAACCGCTATCTATAATATTGTTCCAATCAACTGTATCTTTATTTTCATCCAAAAACTTTATACTCAAGTGTTGATAGAGACAAAGAACAGACATATGATCTTTTAATTGATAATGTATATTTTCTTGAATGAACTCTGATGATAAAGTTTGATATTTAGCAATGTTATACCAATTCAATTTGTTTACGTATAATCTCATCATATCTTCGGATAATTCATATTTTTGAGAAATGTCATCCCAATGTTCTTTTTTCAAATCTCTTTCGTGTTGCATGATAAAAAGATCGAAGGCACTGTAATGTCCCGCCATCTCTATTTATTAGGAAAAAATTTCAAAATCAAGTTTTTATAAATTGGCTCTTTTTTGCGTTACATTCAGCACATTTTCCAGAAATTCTCTTAACTCCATTGATGTTTGCATAGTATTTTATATCGTTTGTTGCAGTTTTTTCTTTACATCTCACACAATATATGAGCGCCATTTATATAAGGAAAATTAGTCATCATAGCCGCCTAATCCATTAAATCTGTTATCAATATTTTCAAAAGTTTTATTAACATCTTCTTTAAATTTATTAAAGTTTTCTTCTAGTTTATTTACTTTATCGAGATATAAATCGTTGTATTCAACGAGTTTATGATCAATATTCTCAAAAGTTTTTGTGGCATCTAAACTAAACTTATCAAAAGACTGCTTATTTTTTATAACTTTTTCATTAATTTCGCCAAAGTTTTCTTCTAGTTTAATTAATTTATCATGAAGTAAAGATTGATTAGTAACTACTCTTTTAAAAACTTCACCATTTTTTCTATCGGTTTCATTAAAACCCTCTTGAAATTTAGCGAAATGTTCCAAAAAGTTTGTTATTTTTCCATAAAGATCGCCTTTATATAGATTGAAATTTTCCTCAAAATTTGTAAATTTTTCATCACAATTTTCTATAGATCTTTTACTTCTCGCTTCAAGTTTTTCATAGACTTCTGTTGTAAAATCTTTAACATGCTGTTTATGATTCTCATAATTTTGTTTTAGTTCATTAAACATTTTAATAGGATCTTCTAATTGAATCATTACAACAACATCAAATGGATTAATTCCTTTACTAACACCGCTAATTCTTTTTCCTTTAAAATCTAAGGCATTTTTAAACATTCGGATCATGTAAATCAACAATATCGATGTTTTCTGATAATTTTAGAGGTTTTAAAATTTGTTCTTTAACAACAACATCATGTTTGTCAATACCAGGTCGAACACCGACAATTCTTTTCTTATTAGCCAAACTAACATAATTCTTTTCAACTTTGATTGCTTCAGTAATTTCATCAGCTTTTTCGATGTGAGACATTAAATTGGTAAATAATTTTTTTACACCATCATCAACTTCTTTTTCCAATGTTTTTATTTTATCAGCAACTTCATTTGAACTCATGAAATTTGCAAGTTTGTTATCATATTCTGCTTTAAAATCTTCAATCTCGACAGCAAACATATCTGAATCTGGAAGGTTTTGTAATAAATTTTCTAACTTGTTATCAAACTCATTTCTCAAACTATCAAAATTCAAACTATTATCTACATTTTGAATAATTTGTGTTCCAAATACGTCAAAAATATTTTGTGAATCCATATTTATTAAGTAATAATTTGTTAACAACTTCTTTAAAATCTTTACCAGTACTCAGTTCATTCAAAACAAAAACACATAAATGACCACAAATTGGGGGATCTTTATAGTCTTGAATCTGAGAATCATTGTAGTAGACGCTTGATTTTTTCAAATATTTGATCAATTCTATAGGTGGTTTGTCCTCAATTCTTCCATACGAATCAAAATAACATGCATTCTTATCATTTTTATAATAACAAATCCAATGCGTTCCACTTCCCATAATCGAGTCTAAATTCACAATTCCACATTCAAATTTCTTAACTTTTTTCAGGTAATGTATCTCTCATGAAGATTCCTCTAAAATGTTTAATATTTTTGCAGATTTCTTCCAATTCCCCGAATGTTAAAGGTTTAAATTTTTTTTTCAATGTTTGATTTCACGTAATTCAAAGTTTTTTCATCTAATCCAGATCCTGTAACATCTTCCAACTCTTTATCTAACCAATTTAAAATGTTTCGAACAATAGGAATCACATCCTTTTTAACGATTGGAGCAGCTTTACGAACATAAGGAACAACATTTTTAACAACTGGAATATTTTCTCCAAAATCTAATAAATCTTTCAAAAGTCCACCATTTTTAAGTTCTTTCAACTGATTATAAGAAAATTCTATTCTGGTTCCTTTATTGTTTTTCTTATGTTTTTCGAGTTTATTGTATTGTCTATTTGTTAAAAATATCTTATCTTCGCCATTTTTTAGTTGATCTATTTTAAATTGAATACTAACGGGTATTTTCTTCTTAAAAGCGGATTTTATTTTTTCTTTCTGATTTTTGCTGAAGTTTACGTTCACCTCCATTTATATAGTTAAAATTTCAAGTTCTCTTCGATTCCCATTCCTAGTTTTCTCTTCAAAAACATTGCTCCAGCTGTTGGAAGCGCAACAAATCTTTCACCTAAACTAGCATCTTTTGATAAAAATCTATCCATTGCCTTATCTTGCAAAACTTTATCTGCGATATGTCTGGAATTTGTGTCTCTATGTTTTGCATAAAAAATATCGTGTTCCATAGCAGCTTGATCTAATTTATTTATACCAGGATCTCCTCTTTTTAGTCTTTTTTCGAGTTTTGTGCCAGGCCCCAGATACTGATAAGTTGGTACGTGTAATTCAAAAGGTAAATTGTTGATAAAATCATTCAAAAGTCCACTACCCTCAATCATAGATGAACTTATTGCCGGCAAAACTCGTTTTAAATATTTAATTCCATCAGGTTTTTCAATCATTTCATCAAGTTTGTTCGAAATAAAATCTTTAATCGCTTTCTTTTCGTTCAAAAAATTGTTGTTTCCAGCCTTTTCTTGAGCATAAATATAATTAATAATTCCATCGAGTTTTGTCAAATCGTCGATATATCTGTATTCAATCTTATTATCACTGTATTTTCTCACACCTGATCCTTCGATTCTTTTTTCCCAAATTGGTTTAATCAAATTGAGATATTTTTTACCTTTACTTGACTTTCGTTTCTTAGTTGATGGATCATTATTTTTGTAAATTGAATCAGATTTCCATAAAATTTCTGTATACTTTTTCAAGTCTTCTTCAGAATATAAACCGTCTTTTGGAACATCAGTGCCTGTTAATAATCTCCATAAACCTTGAGTTCCTTCATATGTTTTTTTCATTAATAATGATATCATTATGCTCAAAATTCACGGGCAAATTTCCAATCATAAAACTTTTCTTTTTTCTGTCCCAATACAAACAAATTTATCATCCTTTGCTCTAGGAAGAAATTTTTTACCAATTTCACCAATTATTATATCCGTTGTTCCAGGACTTATTGGTTCAACTATTGTAGATTCTTCAATGATTCTAGGTCTAAATGGTGTTGAAGATGGTAATTTTGGCAATTCAAACTCAGATTCTGGTATCGAAATATCAGCAAATTGTCGTACAACTGGAACCAAATTCATCAAATTTTGATTATCGCTTAAAAACATTTTCAATTTTGCCCTCAACATTTTTTTATTGCAGATGTTACAGGTTGATTAATTTTTTGAATAAATTCTTGTTCTTTTTTCATCAATTCGAATCTGTTCTTTAAATTCTTTGATTAATTTCTTTTCTATTTGATCAAGTTTTTTTTGCTTCTTCTGAAGTTACGTTCGCCATTTATTTAGGAAAATTTTGAAACGTAAACGTGGAACGTGGAAACGTGAACACGAAACGAGAAACACGAAACGTGGAACGTAAAACGTGAACACGGAACGTAAAACGTGAACGTGGAACGTGGAAACGTGAACACGAAACGTGAAAACGAGAACACGAAACGTGAACACGGAACGTAAAACGTGAACGTGGAACGTGGAAACGTGAACACGAAACGAGAACACGGAACGTAAAACGTGAACGTGGAACGTGGAAACGTGAACACGAAACGAGAACACGAAACGTGGAACGTAAAACGTGAACGTGAAACATGAACGTGAAACATGAACGTGAACGTGGAACGTGAACGTAAAAACATGAAAACAACTAGATTATCACAACGTTTATATTGGAAAATTTATTCAAATATTTGCCATTTTTAGGCTTCAAAGTTAGATTAATAGTTAAAAATCCGTAGTCTTCCTTCCAAATTTTATCACATAACTCAATAAAGTGGTTAAAACTCATATCAGATCCCACATAATTGTTATAAATCTTTCTCGAATAGTGATCATCTTGCTTAAAAATACACAACATATTCAGGTTATTTCTTATAACTTGTTTATCAACCTTTGAAAAGCATTGGGAAAGATAGATACAAGATATGTTTTTGTGACGAGACATTACGAAATATTACTTAATAACGTCCTGATTTTCCAAAATACAATCATCAAAAACGATTAAAGAATTCGGTTTACATTCGCTTAACGGAACTATGTCCTCAGAAGCATTATAAAAATGTGATATTTCTTTGCTTAAGTTCTTCTCAATATTTTCAAATCTTTGTTGTAATTTTTTATAGGCGTCTTGTTCTAAAGATTTACTAAAAACATACAAATTGGAATAAGGAATCAACCTATTGTAGATAAAATTCAATAATAAAGTTGTTTTTCCACATCCACTTGAACCAACAATTAACAATCTGATTGGTTGATCTTTCTTATTTTCTTCAAACGTTTGAAGTTTTATCTGATCTTTTTGCTTTAAAAATTTCTCCATTTAAATAGAAGATTTTCATCTTGAAGCAACGCTTGCGAAAATGAAGCTGTTCAAGTTGACTTCAGAAAGCTCTAAATTAGTTTTAAACTTGGAACATCCTATACACTTAGAGGAAGAATCAAATTATTTTATCGGTTTAAGCGGTTTTTATTCTGACAATTTTGTAATAAATATTAGTGAAAGTTCTCCTTATTGTATAGGATTTAGTGAGAAGAACATAACAAAATATTATGGTTTAAACAAAGGATATTATACTTTCGATCAAATTAAAAATTCCCTTAAAAATTATCTGAAAACATTCAAACAATCAGATAAATCTTTAAACTTTGACGAAAACAAGTTTGAAATGCAAAAAAATTATCTCTCTAATAAAATTCAAATAAAATCACCAGTAAGAATAATGTTTTCAGCAATTATTGTAGATTTGTTAGGGTTTGTTCAAGAAACTATTGAGCCAAATCAGGTATATTTAGGAAATAAAACGCCAAAATTTAGACCGTTTGATGTAATTGAAGTACATTGTAATCTCGTTGAACCTAGTTTTGAAAATCATACCGAACATTTACACAAAGAATGTGAAATTTTGTACACTTTTTTCCCAAATGTTGCTTATGGATCAAAAATCAGTGAAAAACCAAATGAAATCGATTATATTCCAATTAGAAAAAATATTAAAAGAATTCAAAAAATCGTTCTGACTATTCAAGACTCTGAGGGAAATTTATTAAATAATGAGAGTAAAACAACAATATATTTAAGATTGTGTCGAAAGAATGATGAATCAAGGGGGGAACGAATCGTTCTTACCTTCAAACTTTCAAAAAAACACTGTTTTTATCAATGAATCTGGACTTTACACTCAAAATAAAAATTACTAGTTAAATGGAGTCAGTTGTAGACCTACATTCAATAACAAAGACATTTGCACGATTGTTGACGAAAAATAATGAAATTTGGTTTAAGGCTAAAGATGTTGCAGAAATTTTACAATATGAAAATACTAGACAAGCTATCATAAATAATATTGATAATGACGAGAAAATAGCCTTTAAATATATAAATTACAAGAGTCTATGCCATAGACCCTTTCAAAATCTTCATCCTGACACTATTTTCGTTAATGAATCTGGCCTTTATTCTCGAAATAAAAATTACTAGTTAAATTTCTTTTCTATCTAAATGGAGTCAGTTGTAGACCTACTCAATAATCAACTAAAATTCAATAACAAACATATCTTTACGATTGTTGACGAAAACAATGTGATCTGGTTTAAGGCTAAAGACGTAGCAAAAATTCTAGAATATGAAAATACTATGCAAACGATCAGAATAAACGTTGACGAAGATGATAAAAACTTCTATTTTAATCTAAATATAAGGGGGGCTATAAATAGCTTACCTTCAAACTTCCAAAATAACACTGTTTTCGTTAATGAATCTGGACTTTATTCTTTAATTTTGAGATCGCATAAACCAGAAGCGAAATTGTTTAAAAATTGGGTTACGAAAGAAGTATTACCTTCCATTAGAAAATATGGTGAGTACAAACTCAAAAACGAAAATAAGCAGTTAAAAGATGAAATAAAACAGTTACAAATTTCAGGTCAAATGAAATCCTTGAAAATAGAGAATCAAGAATTGCGAATGGAATTAATGAAGAGAGATATGGTATGTAAAGATTTTGATAAGAAAAAACACCATGTTTTTGTATTAATTAAGAAGAATCACATGTGGGAATATCCTTATTACGTTATCAGAGCTCAAAAGAGAGAAATACCGAAAAGATTAAAACATCTAAAAATAAATTATCCTGAATTAGAGATTTTGTTCATTGATGACGAACCAAATTCTATCAATCTCTACAACCAAATGAAAGAATCTTTGAATATTTTATACAACGGAAATCATTTTACTACAAATATGGCAGAATCTCGACTGATTTATAGAATATCTAAATTACACGATGAAAATGTTTCTAAATTTTACTAAAAACTCTCGATTTATTATATTTTGTTTGTAAATGTTTAGCATAACTAGGTAACCATTGTAGAATTCTTTTTTCATATTCACAAGGCATTTCGTTTTTATAACTTTCGCTGAAAATTTTTTTAGCACAATCTTTGCAAAAAGCATCTTTTCTATCTTTACTATACTGCCAGTTATTAAATTCAGAAATATTTTTAATTTCTTTACAAAAGTAACAATTTTTTTCTTCTAACGTTAATTTGTCCATTTTAACGTATAATTCCTTACAATAACAGTCTTTTCTATTCTCTTCTTGACACTTTGTACATTTCTTTTGAGACTCCATTTAAATAGAAAAAAATTATTACACGATGAAAATGTTAAACTCTTAACTTATGATATTTGGTTTGTAAATGTTTTTGATAATTATTTAACCATTTTATAGTTCTTCCACATTCACATTGAGTATCTTCATAATATAATCTATGGTGATTCTTCTTTACACAATCTTTACAATATGAGTCTTTCTTATCTCTACTATAGTGATCACTATTAAACTCTGAAATTTTTTTAGTTTCTTTACATTTAAGACATTCTTTCTCTTCCAAAGTTAATTTTTCTATTTTATCATACAGCTCTTTATGATACTTCCTATAACAATCTTTACAATTATAAATAATTCCATCTTTTCTATTCTTATCTTTATAAAATTCTTCAAAACCTTTTAATTCTTTGCACATTGAACATTTCTTTTGGGCCTCCATTTATATAGAAAAAATCTTTGACTTTCTCAATTCATATTCATAAAACTTTCCGGTTATTTCTTCATTATTTAAATCTTTTATACTATAAGTTACAGGATCTGTGTTATTAATTTGATAAATCACAAAGATTTCTCTTGACCAATTGTTCTTATATTTGTTCGAAAATGTTTGTTTTTTACTAACAATTCTTACATGATCATTGACTTTAAATTTAGTTTTCGTGTGAATTTCAGGTGGAACATACTTGAAAACGGTCTCTAAAAACTCCTTTTCTGCATCCTTATCTACGTCTTTGGGCTTCATTTTGATTGTGCTGTGAACCGTATCATTGTAATTTGTGACTATTTTTTGAAGAATATTGATCCATTTAAAGTTTTTATTAATCTCAAAAATTACTTTCATTCTCTCATTTTGAGTTCTGTTATATCTCTCTACAATACTTGATTTCTCTTCGTTTTCAGTATGATAAATCTTAATGTTGTATTTCCTCAAAACATCGTTAAATTCTTTATTTTTAAACTCTAAACCCTTATCTGTATGAAGTAGGTTAGGAGGTTTGTGATTGATCCTTATGGCATCTTTTACTATATCTTCGAAAGCTTTTGAAACATCCTTGCCGTTTTTTCTTTTGATAGCTCTTGACCAAGCATATTTTGAGAAAGTATCAATAACATTTAACATATACTTAAATCCATCATTTTGATCTGAATAATTAGACATTATAACTAAATCTGCTGCCCATAAATCGTCAATTCCTAAAGTTATAATTTTTCTCTTTTTAAACTTTTTTCGTACTGGTGCATGAATTTCTCTAGCTTCAATCTCGATTTCTTCCTTATTCTTAGATTCTTTCTTTACTTGTTTTTCATAAGGATTCTTTATAAATTTACTCTTATTTGTCTTACATTTTGAACATTTTGCTGCAATTCTATACAATCCATTTTTGAGTTTGAACGATTTTTGAATCTATATTTTTCGTTTTCTTTTTACAACTTGTGACAGTGAATTAAATCATCTTCCATTTACCTATCAAAGTTTTCCAAGTTTATTTAATTCGTCTAATATATCAGATTTTGCTTCATAGCCATACGGTACTGTATCGATCTTATTTTCTAGGACAATTCTCTTATCATCTTTAGCGTTCAGTGCCAGCTTGTTTATGGTAACAGTGTACAACTCATGTTTATAACTTTTGATGACTGTCATCTCCCTAAATTCTTCTTTATCTTCGAACAAACATCTCTTCAAGTTTTCGATATTTATTGTTTTATTTACAACGCTTCTCTTAATTCCTTTACACCTAACTGGGTTTTTATCTAGATATTTGTACGAGTACATCTTTGACCTTAAACCACAAAATTCTTCTAAAACTTCGCTATTTAGTTCGTCTTTGAATTTTCCTATGACTTTCTTATTTTTAGTAGTGAAACATTCATGATCTTTTGGATAATCACTTGTATCAAAGTCATCTATATTTTCTTTAATAATTTTAAAAGGATCTCGTTTCAATTCTAGAAAATAACTGTCTGTATCCATGTAACACAGATTCAAATCTGGATCAAACTTCTTTAATTTGTTGTAATAAAACTCGTACATTAGCAATTTTGAGAGGTCGAGAACTGAAAATCCTATGTAAATCGGTTTGTTAAATTTAACCTTTTGTTTGTACATGTGACTCGCTATACAGTTGTCGTCAAAGATGTTAAAGCATTTGAAATTTGTTTTCTTAGCTTGTTTCATTGAAAATTCTTCATTTCCAAGCTTAATATCACATCTGTTTCTCACATTTTCCATAGATTTTTCCAAAAACTGAGTTGTTCATCAGCTTATAAAAGTCCTTTTCAAAGTCGCTTGTAGCTTTGGTTCTCATGTTTGTGTTAAAATCAATGTATTCTTTCATAAAAGGCTTCTGATCGAATGCAATAACTCTATTCACATGTTTCAAAATCATACCTTGTTCCAAATAGAACTTCAAATTTCTCGAATGAACAACGTATTCAGTTTTATCCAGTAGAGTTGTGCAAAGTTTGTTTTTAAAATGTTCTGGAGCAAGAGGTAAATCCTTGTGATGTTCGTGTAAATTTGTTGGATATCCAAGATCGACTTCGAGAATATAGCCATAATCTTCGTCGCCAGTGAGTTCTAAAATTGTTTCTTGCCACTCTTCTTTTGTATACGTTTTAGGATCCATCCACTTGATATCACTAAACGGCAGTTTTTGCATAAGACCATACCCATAAAGGTTATTAGCATCGAGATAGAGTAAATAGTTTTCGGGCTTTGTCTTATCAAAATCTTTTAAATATTTGTTATTTGCTTTCACATATCGTTTAATACACTGAGAAATGCCTCCGCGAATACCTTTTTCGATCATTAAATACATATCGTAATCGTGTATCAGTTGAAGCTCGATTTTAGTTAATTTTAACATAGCATCCCATGCAAGACTGGGAGCTGTTAGATAGTGTGCCGGATCGAGTTTATAGCAATTCAAACAAATATTCCTAAAATTTTCAAAGATATCAGCGAGCAATAGAACATCTTGAATGTTATAGAGATCAGAGTAATTTCCTAGATTTTTCTCTTTTAATTTGTTCCAAACATTTAAGTAGTGTTGAAAATCTTTCTCAGATATGCTCTCATCTGTCAAAAGTGAATAGAAATCTTGAATTCTCAATTCTTCTGTGTAATCAAGTTTTTCAATACTGTCGATAAATTCATAGGGAAATATGCCTTTTCCAGATAGAATTTTAAAGATTTCTTCTTCGTCATTTGGCTGTCTTTCTATTATCTCATTCAGTCCATCTTGTATAAAATGATTTGTATGTTTGAAGTCTTCTCTCTTTAGATTTTTAGCTAACTTTTCTATAGACGAGGCCATGAATCTGAACGTGTCTACAAACGAAAACTTGATGAATTTTCTTGGCTTATCACCTTCGAATTCATAGCCATATCCAGAATTTACAGAATAATTTATATATTTTTCATCAGTGTTTGCAATCAAATCAACATTTCCATATTGTTTAGCCAATTCTTTTATGTACAAATGAGTATCGTAATTTGACATATTGTGGCAGAAAACGGGAATATTCTGAGGAAATTTCAAATTTAGATTGCAACATGCATGAGCTGCGCCTCGAAACTTGCCGGTTAAATGACAATGATCTCTCACTTTATTATAACTCTTATCTTTCCAACTATCAGGAGTAAAACCATACTGAATTGACCCAACATCATAAGCAGACCATTCACAGATATGACAAACGTTTGAATTTTGATACGAAATTTCTTCTTCTTCTGTCAATTTCATAGGTTTCATGTTCTTAGAATTATATTTTTTCGCTATGTATTTCGATAATTTATTGAGTTCTTCAAACAATTTTGTCGGGACGTTTTTTCAAATCTTCTTCATTTTTGGCACGATAACATATCGGTTTGTGTACATGCGATTGGTCACATTCGACACTAAATATAGAGTAAAACCATAAGGAATGTGCCTCTGAATCTTGGTTGTAGTCGATCTTTGTGGATTGTTCTTGCATGTCGGAATTTTTTCTAATATGCTCTCAAAGTCCATATAAATTACGTACGGATGGTTAAATTTCTTTTGATAATTAGTAAATTTAGTTGTTTGACCTGGAAATGGCATAATTGGCTTACAAACTTCATGATTTTTACAAAATTTCTAAGTGATCTGTTAAATCTCCAGATTTGTAAAAATGGCTTAAACATCTTCTACACAAAAATTTTCTTTCTTTATGTTTAGACAACTGCGAAGAAACAAGCTTATTTAAATCGGTTATCAAAACATAATGAGATTTATCATCTTGTTTAACATACAATAAATCAATGTTTGTTTCAGCGTCATATTTTTCAGAAATTTGTAACGGAACAATGTTAATATTTTCATCAAAACTGTAGACATTGATAGACATTGTTGGATACTTATACTTGGAATTTATTGTAGCTTCGTTTTTTCAAATATTTGTATATCTTTCAGAGACATTGGATACTCAAAACCTGAAAATATTTCGTCATTCACAAATTTTTCGTATTGCTTTACACGTTCACAGTCTCTTTCTGGTTTTTCAATAGCACATCTTATTGAGTAAATAAAGCAAAAATCATCTCTATTTTTTATATTTATACAAGCTTTTTTATCTTTGATATTCTTTGGTAAATCGATGTATGATCCTGCATTCATCATTTCGTGTTTGTTAAGGCTCAAAACTAGTTGTTTACAACTTTTAAATGTCCATCCGGAACCTTTATTTGGATTATTCGTTTGTTCTCGATGTGTTAATTTATTAAATTGCTTAGTAATAAAGTCGTTTACGTCAAAGATTTCGTCTGCTTTGATAGTAAAATACATTAGACATGTTTGCGGTTCACCATTCACTAAAGTTCGTTCGTATTCACATTCCAAAGAGAGATAGCCCTTCATATTTTTAACATTTTCTTGAAATTTCTCGATTAAACTTTTAATTTCTGACCGCATAATTGAAAGATATTTGTAAATTGACATGGAATTGTCGTTCAAGTTTGTTAAAATGTATTGCTTGAAAAGACCGTGTATTGAGGATAAAACTTCTACATCAAATGATATTTTCGGATTTTACTTTAAGAGTTTTATCAATTTCTTCGATCATTTCAGACTTGGTTTTATCGTTAGTACCGATAGCCAACTTTTCAGCTATTGAATGAAGTTTTTCATCATTAAATAGGTCGAGATTTTTCTTTTCAACTTTGAAATTTTCTCTTTAATTCACGTAATTTCTCAATATTAAACATGTTTTCGTGATCGGCAATTTTATTTTCTCTAGCCCACTGTCTTAAATAATTTAGTTTCATTATTGTAAATTTGCTTGTTTTTTCATGACTTTTAGAATTATAATGGCGATCATAGTTTTTTTCTTAAAATTTCTATTTTGCAGAACGGACATGATATTTTATCGCGCTCCATTTAGATAGAAAAATTTATTTAACTAAATGGTGCTTGTAAACCAACGATTGCGCCTCTCACGGCGTGATATCACTACGGATATGACGCAGGCGAAGCGATTATCGTGATGGTCGGTCTGTAGTAGCACACCTCGACTGTCATTGATACACACAGCGCAATCTTTCGGAACTAAAATGTCGGTAATGCAGATTTGCTTTTAAGAATAAAAATTGTGTTCCCGTTTACTATTATAACATTTTCTTTTTCAAAATGTTAGATAATTTTACCTATTTTAAATATGCGTACATTTTGTTACTTGTAATTTTTCAAATTATATTTTAAATTAATTTCTTAAATTTTTACTTCTCGATGGGCTGTTGTATTGTGTTGCTGAGTATATATGTCCGCGAATTCGGTTTGGTCGGTTAGGAAGTTTACTTCTGAACTGTTTCAATGCGAGTGGCCATAGCGGAGAAACACCAAGTTCAGAAGTATTCAGATCGTATTCCGGAACCATTTCTCTATCCGTATCTCGCTCTTCTCTCTCTCTCTAGCCTGAATATAGATCCTAGCCTATAAACGGCAGAAGTGATCGTGTCATAGGCATAAAAAGAGAGGGAGAGAGAAAGAGACAGAGGGAGGAGAAAAGGTCGACCGAGAAATGGTTTTGCACTTTTTGACTTTGAATTTTTTCTATTTAAATGGAGTTCTTGAAAGAGTTAAATGATATTGGAGAATGTAAGTTTAAAGAGTATAAGAAGTTAAATGAATTGGAAGAAAATAAGAAATACAAAATTTTGAATTTGGAGAAAGTGAAGGATAAATTCGGGTTTACAATAATTGCCGAGTTGGAAGATTGTAAAGTACACTTACCGAACAGATTTTTGACTGTTTTGGATGAGAAAAAGATTAAAGAATTAAACAAAAATGAAAAATTACACTTGATTGTTACTGGAAAGAAGACTATAAAAGATAAAGAAATTATAACAATTAACTTTGTAGAATAAAGTCTTAACTCTAAAACTTGCAGTCCCTCCCCACGTCATAGTACTGTTTTGATAACCATAGTTGGTGTCTTTCTTCATAGGAATCACATGGAATATTATCTACAGTAATACCTTTTGTTTCACACAAAATGTGGCTATATTCTATAAGAAAAATTCTATAATGCTCTTTAATGAATTGTGTTGATAAATCTTGATACTCACAAAAATTCCTAAGAAATTCATCAATTAAGTCTTGATTATCTTGAAAGAACGTATAATATGGGAAAAATGTCATAAAAAAACGATGAAAACTCTCTGTTTGTTTATTTTTTACTTTCTTTTCAATATCTTTCGTAATTATATTAAATATGTAATCCCTTACTTTTTTAGTTTTTTGCCGATAGTAAAACACTCCATTAGACGTTTTTTCTGCAAAAGACTTTACAAGTTCTTTGAATTCTGTATCATTTAAGGAAAGTATCAACTGTTCTTTAAAATGTTTTGGTAATTCGTTGAATTCATCTTTGTTGCACTGTTTTTAATGCTAGAAACTGAAGAGAGCTTGGTGAGTTCATGTTGTTTATTTAGTAGAAAAGTTTTTTATTAAAGTACAGTATGTTTTTAGTAAAAATGTTTTAAATTGATTAAATTTTATTAAGATAAATCCTTTATTCGTAGCAGATTTGACAACATTTTACAAAGCACAGCTTAAGAAAGTAGAAGCTCAGATTCGGTTAATTTTTCATTCCACAGAGTAGATAGTAATGTACCGATCGCTTTTGGAGACGAACGACTGTAGATTCGGTTAATTTTTCATTGAGATTTGCTGTGTTATTTCTCAGCTTCCTTTATGGTACATTGAACAGTAATTTTACATTGCTTTTCGGTCGGCTCCGAAAGTGCGCCAGGAACCCCATATTACTATCTAACTTATATATATATACTTTCTTCACATTTGAATGTTTATACTTTCGGATTAAAATAAATAGTTATATGAACAACGTCAATTATTTCAGAATGAATAAACTATGTTACTAAATCCTTAAGTAGGATTATCGCATCGTATATAGCTACAACTCCAGTATCCTTTCCTTAAAAATGCCATTGAGGGAAAAATTGTTGGTCACAACACTAGATGAAAATAATGTAATAAAACATTGCATTTAGACTATGAGCTATGTTTCATATCTTATTATACATTTAGATCAAATTTTAATTTCTTATTTAACAACATGTGTGTACTTTTATAAAAAAAGACGCATCATTAAACTATTGCAGTGCCAAAAAAATGTATTTTTCCTTAATAACAACCTCATGTGTATGCTAATTTCATAGATTAGTTCGGTATTTATAACTACTTGGATTGTTGATATTAATATTCCAGAGTATTAATATTTAAAATTATCAATGAGACATCCAAGACGATATAAAATATTGTTTGATTAGTTACCTCCTAGTGAATATTCAGTAAAATTTATTACTAAATTTGTTAACTATTAATTATTATCTGGTTTGTCTAAAAATAAAAATCACAGTTTCTAAATACAAATAATGGATTTATTTTAAACTGGCAAATTAATAAGTTCAACGTTTCAGAATTTTTCATCACTCTATTTTCCACAAAGAATTGACAAACCGTTTAGTAAATTTGAAAGTTTCCTTTGTCAAGAAATAAAAAATATTAATCAAGTACCTATATCAAACTAAAAATCAGAGCTCTCTTCTAAAATAAAATAATAAGGTTTTAAAATCAAAATCAAATACCACTTGGAAATAACTAAAATAAAAATGTTCACTTCTAAGTTCACTCCAAAATTCAAAAAATAAAAATTTAAACTTCTCTTTACACTAGTTGGACCTTATCTTTTAAGTCTCTGCAATTCAGATTACAACTCTCTCAAACAATTATTAATGTTCAATTAATTTGCAATTAATAATTCACAATAAAACAGTTCCAGTTAAATATTAATAAATTACTACTTTTCCCAAATCTCAATTAAAGTTATTAACAAAGTTCAAATTTAGTTCACCTTTTCTTGCAAGTATGAACCAAATGTAACTTGTATGATTCTATTATGCTCTATTGTTCTTCGAGAATAAGTTATTGAGATTGCTCTGTAGTTTCTATGAATAAAATTTTTTCCTATAAAAAAGACAACAAAATTAATTTAATATCAGATCTGGAAGACTATTTCAATAAAACGTACAATAAATTTGGTGCTTACCTCAAAATCCCTCGCGGAAAAAAATTTAAGAAACACGGCGCACTGCAATCAACTTACTCACGAAAATAACCAAAAGAAGGGCGAAAATTATGAGCGGGCGCTTAAATACTTCTCTTTCCAACTAACCTTGCAGGACAATCCGTGGTGTTCTCTCATTGGTCCAGCTGTATCAAACCAGGAGAACAATACAATACTCGCAACAAAACAAGTTCTTAATCAATTCAAGGCAGTCAACCTGCCTTCCTAACAATTTAAAAAATACCAGTACTAACTTGCCAAAGGATTACATGTTCGTTTTACCCTGACCTTTTCACAATCTAATCTAAAATTATAAATCCCAATATTTTCGATCCCAAAATTTTTAATTTAATTTAAGTTTAAATTTTAAAAAAATCAATGTAGCTTTAAAAACACTACATTACTCCCCCTCCTTTACTTCTAAATACGGCCCTGCAGTTGATAAAAGAAATTTAACACCAATTAGCAATTAAAAATGTTTTTAAAACGTACATAATTTAGTTACCCACCAATGTTTTTTAGAACAGATCAGAACAGTTAAACAAATTATAGTTGACCGTTATCAAAGGTTATGTAGGACAATGACTCGCGATAGCGAACCCTAATAACCTCACAATTCTAATTTTACTATCTACAGCAGGTCAGTCTCTTTCCAGTCCAAGGAATTTGGTCCTTTCCGGTCTCCTCCTGTCGACGTCTATGTATGGACATCAGCTCCCTCAGTCAGTGAGTGCTCGTCTTCACGGTCGTATGTATCGTCCCTTGGATCCGTCCGTGTAGTAGTTCACCACCCCCTCTCTGTTGTAACCGGCGCGCCGTCCGTGGGTGTGACCAGTGTTGGTGAGTGCGAGTGTTTTTTCGTATCTCACCTCCACAGCATTCCACATATAAACAGAACATTCTCTCTTACTATGACATAAGTCCCCTTTGTCCACCATTTATGTCACGAATTTCAAAGCTTGTCTCGTTTCGTTTTCAAAAAAATTTTAATTTTTATCCAACTCGAAGATTGCTCATTCTTTCCTTCATAAACTTTATTAAAATATTTAAGACCCTTTTATTTAATTACTAACACGTTATTTACATTGGATTACAAGGGGGGGAGTTGACCTAAATTTCTTTCTCTCATTCATTCACTATAAACAAATAACAACATGAAATTGGACACACAAGAAGGAATGTTAGTACATCAATAATACAATGTCTTTATACTAATATCATATTTTCTATAGTGGACTTGTTGATATGTTTACATGCAGTTTCACCACGGTCCCTCCAGTTAGTAGGTTTTACTGCTAATGACAAATAGGACACCTATTAACTTTGGACTTCACAAACTCATTCAGATTAGGATGGTTAAAACATCGCTGTAATTTTCCTTAATGTTTTATTAACTCCAAAATGCCCCCCCCCCACTTGGGCTATTATGATAATAATCAAAGACCGCCTTAAACATAGATTCGGGGACAACAAAATTTTAGGGGATTTAGATCTCGAATGTGTATAAAATAAAATTCTTTTTTCTACCCAAAAACCTTTGCGGTCATCATCACTACTAATGTTTTTTTAACTGTTCTTGCACAAATTCATCCTTATTTTGCTCCACTTCTAAATCTTTGGGTAAGAAAGGATAGAAGTTATTTACATTACAATTTACATTTACTACACTATTTGTACACACATTAAAAGCAGAATTATTTGACAGTTCTTTCAACACCTCTCTATTAACCTTATACGTATCATCAAATAGCTGTGAAAAACAGTCTGCAGTTCACATTATCACTTTCCCTTAATGTGCCTTACAGTGAAAGGAATTGACAAAATTATTTCCCACCCATCTACCAAGTTTCCCTAGTTTAGTGTGGTTGCTCAAGACCCAAGAAAGGAGTTATCAGTGTACAAGTTTAAACTTTCCTTATTTTCGAGAAATTCCCTTAATTTTTTTATTGAGCACACACACCACTTGCCAGAGCCTCCTTGTGGTAAGTACTTAGTTTTCTCTTCATTTTCAGTAAATTTTCTCGAGTAATAAGCCACAGGTTTTAAGTTCTCATTGCTATCTTCTTGCAATAAGCAAGCTCCTATTTTCCCTGTCACTCGCATCACACTGCAAGGTGAACTCTTTATTAAAGTCAGGAATGGCTAACACAGGGGATTAGATATCTTATTCTTTAACTGTACCAAAAGATTTTTCACACTCTTCGGTCCACCGGAAGACTGCACATTTCTTCCTCAAAGCGTTCACAGGAGCCCGCTATGTCCGCATAGTTTTCAATAAATTTAAAAAAAAATAGGACGTCATTCCTATAAACCGCGCAATGTCCCTTTTTTGTTTCTAGTGTCTCCTACACTGTTGAATATTTTACAGTTCTTTCTGGGTAAATTTTTAATTTATTTTCACCCACAATGTGACCCAGAAAATTTATTTCCTTGTAACAAAATTTAACTTTATTAACATTTGCTGTCAGGTTAGGTTATGGTTCCTCAAAACAGCGTAAAACTTCCCTTAAGTGGGCATAATGTTCATCTAAACCCTTAGAGTATACTATAATATCTTCTAAGTGTGTTAAAACACATTTAAATTTTAAGTGTCCAAGCACTGAATTTAAATAAGCAGTTAAAACACCACTGCCCACAATAAGTCCAAATGGCAATCTTTTAAATTTATAACTACCGAATGGCACAGAGAAAGTTGTCAAATTTTGGCTTTCATCAGCTAATCTAATTTTGATGATAAGCTTTTGATAAAGTCCTATGATACTGAAATAGCGGTGACCACTTAAAATGCGGGTATAAAGAATGGAGATCCCCCAATTGGAAAATTTACAGCCTCAATCTTATTATTTAATTCCTTATAATTTATCACCAACCCCTTATAATTTCTTTTCCCGGTTCCTTTCCCACCAAAAAGGCCGGACTGGAGTACTCACTTAGGCTTGGCTCGATAACATCGTGTTCTTGTAGCTCACCGATGATCTCCTTCATTCTCACCATCTTCAGAGGGTTTAAAGTGGATAAGGCCGCAGTTTGACTAGAGCATCATCCTTTAGTTGGATTTTTGTACTCGAAATCAAGAGTTTGACCCAGACATTCAGAAAAAACTTCAGGAACATCAATGATTTCTAAAACCTTGCTGTGTAGCTTCGGAACTCCCTATCTTATAATTATGATTTATATTTAACACATTAGAGCTAGTGTTTTGAATTAAATGCACTGACTTGTTCAAGTTAAAATCAAATCTTCACACATTGTTTTTTAAATCAATTTACACTCCTGTTGATTTAATGAAGTTAGCCCCTGAAATTCCACATTGTGATAATTTATTAATTACTACTAGATTAACCTTCCAGGATAAGTTTATCAATTTTAATTTTAAGATTTACTTCTCCTAGTACATTTAATTTTTGGTTTCCAGCACTAACACATTGTACCTTAGATTCTAACAGTTTGTTAACTAAATTCGCTTCCCTTAAATGATTATAAAGTTTCGCACAGATTAAACTTAGTGTACTTCCAGTGTCTAACAAAAGTAGTTCAACATTAACTTTCTTGTCTATATTTACTAAGTACACTTGGCAAAGTACTTTGGCTTTCCTCATGGCGTTTTCTGCCACATGTGGTTAATATGTCCGGATTTTTGTTGGGGACTATATTTAAAATCCTTTTGAGTGTCCAGTTTACGGGAAGGGTTAGAATCTAAGCTACCTTTCTCTAAGCCCTCCCCCTTTACAAGATTTTTGGAATATTGGAGAAAACGGGGTGGCCTTCCAACAGGCAATTTAGGTTGATTACCAACCTCATTACCATGCCAAGTTCTACAGTGTCTCTAGCGTAATGTCCTATTTTCTTACATTTAAAAACATTACAACTTGGTTGTTATGGCCTAATTGAATGTGATTAGTTATAGGCCTACTTTTCCCTGCTTGAGGTGCCTTGTTGAACCAATCCTCAACTTATCCGCATACTTAATATTTTGGCACCTTATGCAGATTTCATCCAACTCTTTTGTGCGAAGTAGGATTTTCCCATAAATATTATTTTATTGCGGGTTGTCTGGGTTTAAACCTGTTTTAATAATATCTACTAACTTCCCTCTCTAACATTGATGTGGCTAATATACTAACCCATTCCTTAACATCCAGTATAAAACCACTCAGGCTTTCATTACATTTTTGGGGGCGATAGATCTTTTAAAATTTTTAATTTCTCGCGCGATAACAAAGGGGTTACAAAAGTTGTTAACAAATTTTCATGAACAACCCTGACGGGTTGTCCATACCCTTTTGCTCCCTAAAATTTTTGCTCCAATAGTTCATTTACTTTCAACCCGTCCGTGACCTTGAACATTCTGAGATACCCTTTCGAGTGGATTAAGCAACTTATTATAAACAATTGAACGATTCTCAGGAACGAAAACATCATTACACACCGGGAATTGGTCTTTTCGTAATATTTTCAAGTGCTAAACTTTGATTTTCCGTCTCCAGGTTAGATTCTGATAGTCGGCGTTCTGTTTCACTGCATAATTGTTCGTCCAACTCTACTGATTTCAATGACTCTTCCTGAGCTACTAAACCCTCAAACATTCTATCAATCTCTTTGATCAAGTTAACCGTTAACTTGAATAAACCCTTCAGGTTGTTCATTCGCCTTATACAATGACCAATTTTAACCTGGCACCGCAAAATCTCCAAATTATTAGAACCCTTTATTACCTTTTCCACTCGAAGAACCAACACTTCAAACATAGCAGCACATTGTTTATATTCCTCCATTGCCAACTTACTTTACTAGACAAATTTAGCTTATTGCTAATAATGTGTTGAGACCTTCTACCTGTCTCAATAACTTTCTAAGTTTATCTACACTATCAGTAATTGTTTCCACACCACGGAACCACAGTTTCATAAATTAATTCGTCCTTACTTAAAAAGTCCACTTTGAGAGCCATTTTGGGTTAAATAAATTTAACTTAACTATCACAACTTAAACTAGACAACACAAGTTCTTGCCAAAGTTTTCTAACAAAGATTCAGATTGCTATGTAGTTTCTATGAATTTAATTCTTTCCTGTAAAAAAGACAAGAAAATTAATTTAATATCAGATCTGGAAGACTATTTCAATAAAACGTACAATAATTTGGTGCTTACCTCAAAATCCTTCGCGGAAAAAAATTTTAGGAAACACGGCGCACTGTAATCAACTTACTCACGAAAATAACCAAAAGAAGGGGGAAAATTATAAGCGGGCGCTTAAATACGTCCATTTCCAACTAACCTTGCAGGACATCCGTGGTGTTTATCTCATTGGTCCAGCTGTATCAAACCAGGAGAACAATACTCGCAACAAGACAAGTTCTAATCAATTCAAGGTAGTCAACCTGCCTTCCTAACAATTTAAAACTACCAGTACTAACTTTCTAAAGGATTACATGTTCGTTTTACCCTGACATTTCACAATCTAATCTAAAATTAAATCCTGATATTTCGATCCCAAAATTTTAATTTAATTTAAGTTTAAATTTAAAAAAATAAACCAATCTAGCTTTAAAAACGCTAGAGTCTTCGTTGTATTTTCAACCACTATTAAAATTAAAATTAGAACTTCTGAGACAGACATTGGTTACGTATTTGGTTCTCGTTTTTATTTTCCAGGTATTAATACTTATAAATAAAATAAATATATACTCATAAACTGTTTTAAGGTTTTATCTATGCATTTCAATTAAAGTTAATATATCTAGTGCATGGTAAAGTTAATATATCTAAAAATAAAACTCACTCATAAACACAGGAGTCCCACAAGCATGGCCAAAGTTGGAGTGTATTTTAAATTGAACAACAACTATGAATAAATTATATTTCTTTAGTAATGAAAGATGTATCACAGTAAAAATGTGCTGTAGTTACCTTGTTAAACAGCGAAATAGCAATCACGTTAGAGTGGACTGAAGTAAAATAATACTCACATTCTTCTAACCATATTATAAATGTAAATGTGTTATGTTTTCTTTTTCATCTGGATTTCTTTTTCTTACCAATTATACTAACCAAAAAGTAATTAACAATGTTTTAATACTGTAATCTAACTATTTCCTGCTTGTAAAATATGCAGATATTATAGATATACTCTTTCATGATAACTACTAATAATTAATAAGTACAGGTTATGGGTACGCCAGGCCACTTGTCTTGCAGCAGGCTTTTCCACTTTGATTGCATGCAGGAAGACACTAATATGAAGGGAGAAAAATTTCTGAGCCTCCTGTAATCACCTCTTGTTCAGTTTTAACGCTACATTGGACTAAAACTCTAAACTCAAGTTTAAATAATAGTCTAATATGGGAAATAGGAATTATTGTTTATTTTTAAGCAACTGGAATTTTTGTCACCCGACACTTATGTAAAGTATGTACGGTGATATAGTATATTGTGATGAATAACTCATATGTGGGTGAGTTTAAATATCCAACTTCCGACACTAGTGTGGTGGTATCCGTCAGACAAA
>NW_025777334.1:0-99821 GCF_021130785.1 Homalodisca vitripennis | reverse complement strand
GAAAAATTTTTTTCAAAGCTTTCTAATCATTATAACAACAGTTACGTTTTGGAAGAGAGCTTTTCATTTATTTGTGAAACGTTTATGGTAAACTTAATGCTAATATACGTATGTAAACCGTTTTTATGGTTCATATACTAGAGCGTAATATTCAACATCACTAAATGTCATTCATGGACATTTTCCAAAGTAAAAATACTTTAAACTTTCAAACCCTAACTCTAAGACGATACATTTCTTGTATTACCTTTAAGAGCATTCACGTTTTTTCCGCAGTACATTTTAAAAATATTCAAGTAGGATTTCAACGTTTAAAGTTTTTATTAATAACCCCTTTCTTTTCACAGGCCTTTCATTATAAAATATCAGATTTCCTCTTTATTTCCTTTGAAAGTAAGAATGTCAGATAAAAACGTTTTGCGTTAAAATCCTATAAAGAATTTTTTTGCCTGATTTTTTTTTTACCTGCATGTATAAAATACGTTTGATGCAGCAAAAACCAATAGGTATACACTTACATTTGCGCAACTTTATCAGGGATCACCCAGGAAGCGACACATCAGTAATCAAATCACACATGTTGAGAAAATGGAGTAATGTGATGTTTGGGTGTTTTTGTGACAGTTTGTGACACCCTTTTGTGAACACTGCGTATGTATAAAATATATATATAAATATATATATATATATAACAATATACTAATAAATTTAATTGAATAGCAAAAAAAGTAAGGGCCCTCAGTGGTGTAGTGCTATCCCCTCTTCACGGTGGCAAGTTGAGAGATTCCGGCTTCGAATCCCGGGCGAAGGTACATTTTTTTGATTCTCTAATGTTTGATTTTAAATTAAACTATATATAATTATTATTATAGTTATCTTATACATACCTCTTATTTACAATTAACAGGTTTTTATTTCAAAAGATCAAATTTCAAATTTTCCAAAAACTAATACTTCATCATTATTCAAAATCAAATATCCCAAGAAATGCCTTAAAAAGAATGCGATGACCGAAATAATTATATTGCCTCTCAATCGAGATGTAACTTTGATGCAAACGCAAAGACCGTAAATATCATTTTGTACGCCAAATAGCCACCTTTACTCACCTGTTTAGAACCACAAAAGCCTGAAGTATACTTTACTTCTATTTAGTCTCCATGTTCTTTATACCCATTGTTTCGATCAATATGTTTATTGTTATTGATTAAACCTATTCACGGTTTAATGCAAGAAGCCAGCCAGTGTATTATCGTCACACTTCTCCTCGCATCTGAGGCCTCCGATCGTGTTTACATTATTATTAAATAAAGGAATTAAAACGGCCTTTATTAAAATTTGGACTCTTCCATAAAATCACAAAAAAAAAAAACATATTTTTATTTAAGGAAAACTTAGTAACTCCAAAACGCTTATGTAAATAAATACGTAAGAAATCATGGTTTATTGACGAAAATTTAATGAATCATAATTTATAATCTAAGGACATTAAATGCAGGATTTATAAGAGTATCATTATATGTCAACAGCTGTTTTTATTAAAATTGTGAGTTGTAATGCCGTTACCTTCAGAAGATAATAGTAATATCTTAACAATTTATCTAGAATATATATCGTTAAAATAATATCAAGTTTCTTGAAGTGATAGATTTGTGGATTAGAGGTCACGTACCTACTCGTCCATGTTGACTTGCAAAAAAAGTCATTTATGTCCTGTCTGTCTGGTTGACAACACAGGACGCCCGAAGAACCGACTGACCTAATATACTTGGAATTTGCAAGGGAACTTCAATATTACATAAGCAACATCGATGATAAGTTCATGTCCACTTAATGGGATTTTATTTATATATGGGGTGTTGAAGTTAAAATCTTTTAAAAACATAGGTATTATGCGTACCAAAAGGCCATGATGGCAACTCTAGATATATCATAGGAGAACAAACAAATATGTAGAGCAAAACCGCGAAATAAGCAATACTGTGACCAATTTTTTAAAACATATTGCAATACAGTAACTCATTGTGAGCTTTACACAAGAAAACCAAAAAAAAAACAAAAAACCTTTGCAATTTTTTGCATGCAACCATCAGGGAGACTAGCTTTTTTAATGCGATAGGTGGCTTGTAGTGATTTTCTTACCTTGATTAAAAACTTATAACATGTTAAACCTATTGTTAAAAAGACAGACCCTCAGATATATTTTTTCCTGGACGTATTCTCTTTTTTTTTTTATTATGCCAAACAAAATAATTCTTTCATCACAAATTTTTAGGACTTGCACCTGGAATCATTTTAAGAAGGAAACTAAAATAATAATCTAAAATTTTAGTGACTTTATTTTGGATTAGTATCCTAAAATTTAGAATGAAACTACACCTACACGCTCTATTTCACCTATTATAAAAAATATTTTAATAAAGGGGCACCTGGGTCATTATAACACTTTTTTTGCAAGTTTTAAAATACGAATTTTAACGTATTATTTATTTTCACACAGCCATTTATAATAACAATGCAGTAGATTACCTTTAAATCTGGTTAATTTTCAGTATTTATTTTGTTACAGATTTTGAGAGCAACTAAGATTTATAACGATAAGAGGTTGATAATAATATAAATACAATAAGTATAAAAGACAAAATATTTAAATTAAGTCAATTAGTTATCTATTTTCAAGGGTATCAAATCATAAATAGTTATAATTATTCAAACAAACGGAAAAAAGATTAGAGCTAGTTTTGTTAAAAAGATATATAACCTTATAATACAACACTTTACTTAACTACCCTCTGAAAACTAGTTTTATTTATTGATGTATACTGTACTAATTAGAATATATGCATTATATTGTATTCTTAAAAATTGATACTTAACTAGCGTGTTTTAATATACATTTTTTACCAATAAATATCGTTGTTTAACATCGAATTTCTAGAACAAAAAAGTTTTTTTTTCTGACAAATTGAAGCGTCTAATTATGTTTGTAAAAGTACATGATATTGTCCGCTTGCGATATAATGTTTCTCATTAGAAAATCATTAATTTGCGTTGAATATTATATCAAAGGTTGACAATAATCCATACTTCGTCTTCTGAATTCGATTCAAATGAGACCAAATTTCGTTTCGAATTGCTCTGATTTTCAAATAAACTGAGTAATAAGTTCATTGGAAAAATATTAATATATCTTTCCAACATGTGAAAGGGAAATCCCGTGATATTTCCTCTAATTTATGCACTTTTGCTTTAATTTTTCTTACGCGTTTTGATGCATTAAATCGTATTGTTATTGGAGATGCTTAACGCGTTTTATTTTTATTTGCATAAACTGCATATGATATGAAGGTTTTAGCGATTACGAATAAAAAGGTTTGAGATTTATTAAAGGCCAATAAAACTACTGAACTACTATCCTATTGCATCGCCCACAATTCTGCGACTCTAAATAAGGTCCTAAAAGAGCTTTTGTTCTAAGGTATCACAGTTCTTTTGGGCTGAAAACAAGATGACTTGCAGTATATCTATCCTTAAAGAACGTGACATGTTTTTTTAAAAAAAAAGCTCTTAGTAGGCTTACTAACAAAACAGGTATTAAAAGTTATATTTACAGTAACAGGGAACATTCTGTTCCAAAGTTTTACAAATTAAACTTCTGGGATGAAACTTGCCCCAATTGTTAGTTAAATGTGTCCCAAAGGAACCCGAGGTTCCCGCTTCTATACTCTTGTTTTATAAGTACGGTATATTACTTAGAAAGTTTGGCCATTGAAATGATTTGGATATGCTTTATGCAGGTGTAAAAGTTTTGAAACATTTATGGGAAAATATCAGCTACTCTCGTCTTTGCTCGGGAATGTCTTATTGAATAACAAATACGTCATATGCATATGCGTGTTAAACGGCGTTCCTCCACCAAAAAAGTGAAGTTCTCCGGATATATTTCCTGATTTTAACTATCTGAATAATTGGACTTTAAGTTAAAAAAGCAATGGTTTGGATCCTTGAAATCACCGAGTTACAATTTGTATGAGTATCAATGAAAATCACAAACTTCTCTACATCGTTAAAACGCCGGTTCATCTGTATATTTCCGTGGTTCCCTAGTAATTTAATTTTAGCCCATTTAAGAAAATATTGGTCTTCCTTAGTCTAAAAGCGTCTCTTCTGTCCATTATTATTCTACTAGCAATTTTAGCTATTTTTGGTGGCGTAGAAACGTTAGCTTTGTCTATAGTAATATATATATATATATATATATATATATATATATAGTATATATATATATATATATATATACTATATATATATATAAGTAGATAGTAATATGGGGTTCCTGGCGCACTTTCGGAGCCGACCGAAAAGTCAATGTAAAATACTGTTCAATGTACCATAAAGGAAGCTGAGAAATAACACAGCAAATCTCAATGAAAAATTAACCGAATCTACAGTCGTTCGTCTCCAAAAGCGATCGGTACATTACTACTCTACTCTGTGGAATGAAAAATTAACCGAATCTGAGCTTCTACTTTCTTAAGCTGTGCTTTGGTAAAATGTTGTCAAATCTGCTACGAATAAAGGATTTATCTTAATAAAATTTAATCAATTTAAAACATTTTTACTAAAAACATACTGTACTTTAATAAAAAACTTTTCTACTAAATAAACAACATGAACTCACCAAGCTCTACTTCAGTTTCTAGCATTAAAACAGTGCAACAAAGATGAATTCAACGAATTACCAAAACATTTTAAAGAACAGTTGATACTTTCCTTAAATGATACAGAATTCAAAGAACTTGTAAAGTCTTTTGCAGAAAAAACGTCTAATGGAGTGTTTTACTCATCGGCCAAAAAACTAAAAAAGTAAGGGATTACATATTTAATAATAATTACGAAAGATATTGAAAAGAAAGTAAAAAATAAACAAACAGAGAGTTTTCATCGTTTTTTTATGACATTTTTCCCATATTTATACGTTCTTCTTTCAAGATAATCAAGACTTAATTGATGAATTTCTTAAGGAATTTTTGTGAGTATCAAGATTTATCAACACAATTCATTAAAGAGCATTATAGAATTTTTTCTTAGAGAATATAGCCACATTTTGTGTGAAAACAAAAGGTATTACTGTAGATAATATTCCATGTGATTCCTATGAAGAAAGACACCAACTATGGTTATCAAAACAGTAACTATGACGTGGGGAGGGACTGCAAGTTTTAGACTTTATTCTACAAAGTTAATTGTTATAATTTCTTTATCTTTTATAGTCTTCTCTTTCCAGTAACAACCAAGTGTAATTTTTCATTTTTGTTTAATTCTTTAAATCTTTTTCTCATCCAAAACAGTCAAAAATCTGTTTCGGTAAGTGTACTTTACAATCTTCCAACTCGGCAAATTATTGTAAACCCGAATTTATCTTTCATTTTCTCCAAATTCAAGATTCTATGTTTCTTCCTTTCTTCCAATTCATTCAACTTCTTATACTCTTTGAATTTACATTCTCCAATATCATTTAACTCCTTCAAGAACTCCATTTAAATAGAAAAAATTTAAAGACGGAAAAAATGAAATTTGCTAACAATCACTCGAGAAGTCGGGGAGAATGTGAGTAAAACCGCATTCTTTTCAAGAGGTTCCTCGTTTAATTTCTCCAAATGTACTATAAAATCATCGAGGATTTCTGGCTTAAAATCGTAGACAAATTCAACATCCAGATAATGAAAAAATACAGGTAATATCTTTTCATAATAAACGTGTGTATTTAAACCAACAAACCTAATGTATTCTTTGAAAAGGAAAATAATTTTGTCAATGGTTCCAAGAGATAAGTAAAAATTTTTATTCTGTTTTCTAAATTCTGTAAACAAATTTTTGTTTGCTTCTTGTCTCCATATTGCAATTTTGTAAGCAGATTATTCAAATTGTGTTAGTTTTATTTCGAAATTTCTTAGGTTTAGGTCTTTCGCACAAAATTAAATTACAACCTCTACAAACTAAATACCTTTTTATCGATAATTTCTCCTCTATTAGAACACTTGTAACAGTTGGCATTATACTCTTCCATTTAAACAAAAAGATTTTTTTATAAATGGAGATTATGGAACTAAGTCTGCCGAGATATAAATTTTTCAGCGCAAATGTTTGTGTTTACATTTCTACAACAGAGATAAATAGAAATAATTTCATTCTATTGTACAACTATTTAGGATATTATGTGTTACGATTATAAAGATTATTACGGGAGAAATCGGGATTTTTCAGTGGTGAAAGAGTATATTTTTGAAATATTAGAAGGAATGAAAGAGAATAATATGAACATCATTAACTACTGAATTTCTCTAATATCGTTCTTAATCACATCATAGGCTAAAAATTTCTCAGAGACAACAACAACATAACAAATCGCGTTTGTAACAGCTTTTTGAAAATCCATATTGATAATTATATCGTTCTTTGAACCAGAAAATATTTGTCAAACTCTTTGTTGTATCAATGACATAAAATAGGTCTATTCGCTAAAAATTCTTTAGGATTGTAATACATTTCCTTATTATTACAGTAAACTTTCTTAAAATCTTGATACATCTGATACATGATTCTGAAAAGACCTCCGGAAATGTTTAAATTTTGTAATTCATCTGGATAATAAGAACCGTTCAATTTTACTCTGATATTTTTTACATCCAAACTATCAAACTTTGAAGGATTTTTTTCTTGATTATTCTGTCTATCTGTTTGAAAACCTATGATAACGAACTTGGGATTGAAGATATTTTCTATAAATATTTGTGATATCGAACGAATAAGTTGTTCCGGAAAATACCTTTTTTGTTCAATACATTGCCAATCTAGAAAATTAAAACATAATGTTTTGACTTTTTGGTAATTTCATCAATCAACCTAATTTTACTCGTGGTTTTATAATCAATCATTGGAACTCTAATAAAAAAATCTGTAATTGTTATTTTTCCATCAACAGGCATAACATTTCCAGTTGCAGTCTTCAGAATCACATCATCGTCTTCTGCTCTTATAAAACTTAGATAAAATCCTCCTTTATAGATCGGAATAGTAACATTTTCAAAAAATCCTAATCCAAAATGAGATAAATTTCCAGCTGCTTCAAAAACACCAAATTTAAAATCTGATTCAAAGCCATTAGAAGTTTGAGAAATAACATCACTTTTTGAATACGAAATAGTTCCTTTAATTGTGCTTAATTGGCCCACAGTTTTTCGACTTCTTCTATCAATTTATTGTGTTTTCTTACTTCAATCTTAGAAAATAAAAACGGTATAAAAATTATCGATTAATCTAACATTATCAGTTCCAAGATATGCTTGAACCATCTTGTTTTGTTAAAGTTCCAGAAATATAAAACTGGAAGTTAGACGAGCAAAAAGTTATCTCCAAAATCTAATATTAAACTCAGTTCTTTTATTCGGTTCATTCAAATGTTGTTTACTAATTGGATAGAACTTTTTATAACTCCGCCCTTTCAATATCTACTAGCATATTTTCTGTAGTCCGCCATTTAATAAGAGAAATTTAAACATCGTGTAGTCATTTTTTTCATCGATCTAATGTACGTTTTTTTATAAGAAAAGATATAAATTTTAGTAAAATAATTAAAAAGATTAGAGTCATTTTTAATGATCTACTTCGTCATATTCAGGATTCTCTTCCTTAAATTTTTGCGATCTCGGTCACATATTTCAATAAAATCTGCACAGGATAGTAACCGCTATCTATAATATTGTTCCAATCAACTGTATCTTTATTTTCATCCAAAAACTTTATACTCAAGTGTTTGATAGAGACAAAGAACGACATATGATCTTTTAATTGATAATGTATATTTTCTTGAATGAACTCTGATGATAAAGTTTGATATTTTGCAATGTTATACCAATTCAATTTGTTTACGTATAATCTCATCATATCTTTCGGAATAATTCATATTTTTGAGAAAATGTCATCCCAATGTTCTTTTTTCAAATCTCTTTCGTGTTGCATGATAAAAAGATCGAAAGCACTGTAATGTCCCGCCATCTCTATTTATTAGGAAAAAATTTCAAAATCAAGTTTTTTATAAATTGGCTCTTTTTTTGCGTTACATTCAGCACATTTTCCAGAAATTCTCTTAACTCCATTGATGTTTGCATTAGTATTTTATATCATTTGTTGCAGTTTTTTCTGTTACATCTCACACAATATATTGAGCGCCATTTATTATAAGGAAAATTAGTCATCATAGCCGCCTAATCCATTAAATCTGTTATCAATATTTTCAAAAGTTTTATCGACATCTTCTTTTAAAATTTATTAAAGTTTTCTTCTAGTTTATTTACTTTATCGAGATATAAAGAGTATCGATCATCTATACTTTTAAGTAATTCATTATTATGTGTTGCTTTCTCATTGAAACGTGTACCAAAATCTTTAAAAAAAGTTTACTTTCTCATTGAAATGTGTATCAAAATCTTCCAGAATTTTGTTAATTACTTCACCAACTAATACATTAACATCATTTTTATATGTATTAAAGTTTTCTTCTAGTTTATTTTACTTTATCAAGTAATTCACCAACATCGTCTACTGATCTTTTACTTCTTTCCATCAAGTTTTTTCATAGACTTCTGTTGTAAAATCTTTAACATGCTGTTTATGATTCTCATAATTTTGTTTTAGTTCATTAAACATTTTAATAGGATCTTCTAATTGAATCATTACAACAACATCAAATGGATTAATTCCTTTACTAACACCGCTTAATTCTTTTTCCTTTAAAATCTAAGGCATTTTTAACATTCGGATCATGTAAATCAACAATATCGATGTTTTTCTGATAATTTTAGAGGTTTTAAAATTTGTTCTTTAACAACAACATCATGTTTGTCAATACCAGGTCGAACACCGACAATTCTTTTCTTATTAGCCAAACTAACATAATTCTTTTCAACTTTGATCGCTTCAGTAATTTCATCAGCTTTTTCGATGTGAGACATTAAATTGGTAAATAATTTTTTTTACACCATCATCAACTTCTTTTTCCAATGTTTTTATTTTATCAGCAACTTCATTTGAACTCATGAAATTTGCAAGTTTGTTTATCATATTCTGCTTTAAAATCTTCAATTCTCGACAGCAAACATATCTGAATCTGGAAGGTTTTGTAATACATTTCTAACTTGTTATCAAACTCATTTCTCAAACTATCAAAATTCAAAACTATTATCTACATTTTGAATAATTTGTGTTCCAAATACGTCAAAAATATTTTGTGAATCCATATTTATTAAGCAATAATTTGTTAACAACTTCTTTAAAATCTTTACCAGTACTCAGTTTCATTCAAAAACAAAAACACATAAATGACCACAAATTGGGGGATCTTTAATAGTCTTGAATCTGAGAATCATTGTAGTAGACGGCTTGATTTTTTCAAATATTTAATCAATTCTATAGGTGGTTTGTCCTCAATTCTTCCATACGAATCAAAATAACATGCATTCTTATCATTTTTATAATAACAAATCCAATGCGTTCCACTTCCCATAATCGAGTCTAAATTCACAATTCCACATTCAAATTTCTTAACTTTTTCAGGTAATGTAATCTCTCATGAAGATTCCTCTAAAATGTTTTAATATTTTTGCAGATTTCTTCCAATTCCCCGAATGTTAAAGGTTTAAATTTTTTTTTCAATGTTTGATTTCACTTAATTCAAAGTTTTTTTCATCTAATCCAGATCCTGTAACATCTTCCAACTCTTTATCTAACCAATTTAAAAATGTTTCGAACAATAGGAATCACATCCTTTTTAACGATTGGAGCAGCTTTACGAAACATAAGGAACAACATTTTTAACAACTGGAATATTTTCTCCAAAATCTAATAAATCTTTCAAAAGTCCCACCATTTTTTAAGTTCTTTCAACTGATTATAAGAAAATTCTATTCTGGTTCCTTTATTGTTTTTCTTATGTTTTTCGAGTTTATTGTATTGTCTATTTGTTAAAAATATCTTATCTTCGCCATTTTTTTAGTTGATCTATTTTAAATTGAATACTAACGGGTATTTTCTTCTTAAAAAGCGGATTTTATTTTTTCTTTCTGATTTTTGCTGAAATTTACATTCACCTCCATTTATATAGTTAAAATTTCAAGTTCTCTTCGATTCCCATTCCTAGTTTTCTCTTCAAAAACATTGCTCCAGCTGTTGGAAGCGCAACAAATCTTTCACCTAAACTAGCATCTTTTGATAAAAATCTATCCATTGCCTTATCTTGCAAAACTTTATCTGCGATATGTCTGGAATTTGTGTCTCTATGTTTTGCATAAAAAATATCGTGTTCCATAGCAGCTTGATCTAATTTTTTATTTATACCAGGATCTCCTCTTTTTAGTCTTTTTTCGAGTTTTGTGCCAGGCCCCAGATACTGATAAGTTGGTACGTGTAATTCAAAAAGGTAAATTGTTGATAAAATCATTCAAAAGTCCACTACCCTCAATCATAGATGAACTTATTGCCGGCAAAAAACTCGTTTTAAATATTTAATTCCATCAGGTTTTTCAATCATTTCGTCAAGTTTGTTCGAAATAAAATCTTTAATCGCTTTCTTTTTCGTTCAAAAAATTGTTGTTTCCAGCCTTCTCTTGAGCATAAATATAATTAATAATTCCATCGAGTTTTGTCAAATCGTCGATATATCTGTACTCAATCTTATTATCACTGTATTTTCCTCACACCTGATCCTTTCGATTCTTTTTTCCCAAATTGGTTTAATGAAATTGAGATATTTTTTACCTTTACTTGACTTTGGTTTCTTAGTTGATGGATCATTATTTTTGTAAATTGAATCAGATTTCCATAAAATTTCAGTATACTTTTTCAAGTCTTCTTCAGAATATAAACCGTCTTTTGGAACATCAGTGCCTGTTAATAATCTCCATAAACCTTGAGTTCCTTCATATGTTTTTTCATTAATAATGATATCATTATGCTCAAAATTCACGGGCAAATTTCCAATCATAAAAACTTTTCTTTTTTCTGTCCCAATACAAACCAAATTTATCATCCTTTGCTCTAGGAAGAAATTTTTTACCAATTTCACACCAATTATTATATCCGTTGTTCCAGGACTTATTGGTTCAACTATGGTAGAGTCTTCAATGATTCGAGGTCTAAATGGTGTTGAAGATGGTAATTTTGGCAATTCAAACTCAGATTCTGGTATTGAAATATCAGCAAATTGTCGTACAACTGGAACCAAAATTCATTAAATTTTGATTATCGCTTAAAACATTTTCAATTTTGGCCCTCAACATTTTTTATTGCAGATGTTACAGGTTTGATTAATTTTTTTGAATAAATTCTTGTTCTTCTTCATCAATTCGAATCTGTTCTTTAAATTCTTTGATTAATTTCTTTTCTATTTGATCAAGTTTTTTTGCTTCTTCTGAAGTTACGTTTCGCCATTTATTTAGGAAAATTTTGAAACGTGGAACGTAAAAACGTGAACGTGGGAACGTAAAAACGTGAACATGGAAACGTAAAAAACGTGAACGTGAAACGTAAACACGAACGTAAAACATGAACGTGAAACGTAAAACACGAACGTGAAACACGAACGTGAAACATTAACGTGAAACACGAACGTGAAACACGAACGTGAAACGTAAACACGAACGTAAAAACATGAACGTGGAACGTAAAAGACGTGAACGTGGAACGTAAAACGTGAACGAGAAACGTGAAACGAGAACGTGGAACGTAAAAACGAGAACACGAAAACGTAAACGTGAACGTAAAAAACATGAAAACAACTAGGTTATCATCACACGTTTATATTGGAAAATTTATTCAAATATTTGCCATTTTTAGGCTTCAAAGTTAGATTAATAGTTAAAAATCCGTATCTTTCTTCCTTCCAAATTTTATCACATAATTCATTAAAGTGGTTAAAACTCATATCAGATCCCACATAATTGTTATAAATCTTTCTCGAAATAGTGATCATCTTGCTTAAAAATACACAAACATATTCAGGTTATTTCTTATAACTTGTTTATCAACCTTTGAAAAGCATTGGGGAAAGATAGATATACAAGATATGTTTTTGTGACGGGACATTACGAAATATTCCTTAATAACGTCTTGATTTTCTAAAAATACAAATCATAAAAAACGATTAACGAATTGGGTTTACATTCGCTTAACGGAAACTATGTCCTCAGAAGCATTATAAAAATGTGATATATTTTTTGTTTAAAGTTTTTTCTCAATATTTTCAAATCTTTCTTGTAATTTTTTTATAGGCGTCTTGTTCTAAAGATTTACTAAAAACATACAAATTGGAATAAGGAATCAACCTATTGTAGATAAAATTCAATAATAAAGTTGTTTTTCCACATCCACTTGAACCAAACAATTAACAATCTGATTGGTTGATCTTTCTTATTTTCTTCAAACGTTTGAAGTTTTATCTGATCTTTTTGCTTTAAAAATTTCTCCATTTAAATAGAAGATTTTCATCTTGAAGCAACGCTTGCGAAAATGAAGCTGTTCAAGTTGACTTCAGAAAGCTCTCAATTATTTTTAAACTTGGAACATCCTATACACTTAGAGGAAGAATCAAATTATTTTATCGGTTTAAGCGGCTTTTATTCTGACAATTTTGTAATAAATATTAGTGAAATTTCTCCTTATTGTATAGGATTTAGTGAGAAGAACGTAACAAAATATTATGGTTTAAACAAAGGATATTATACTTTCGATCAAATTAAAAATTCCCTTAAAAATTATCTGAAAAACATTCAAACAATCAGATAAATCTTTAAACTTTGACGAAAAACAAGTTTTGAAAATGCAAAAAAATTATCTCTCTAATAAAATTCAAATAAAATCACCAGTAAGAATAATGTTTTCAGCAATTATTGTAGATTTGTTAGGGTTTTGTTCAAGAAACTATTGAGCCAAATCAGGTATATTTAGGAAATAAAACGCCAAAATTTAGACCGTTCGAATGTAATTGAAGTGCACTGCAATCTCGTTGAACCTAGTTTTGAAAATCATAACCGAACATTTACACAAAGAAATCTGAAATTTTGTACACTTTTTTCCCCAAATGTTGCTTATGGATCAAAAATCAGTGAAAAACCGAATGAAATCGATTATATTCCAATTAGAAAAAATATTAAAAAGAATTCAAAAAATCGTTCTGACTATACAAGACTCTGAGGGAAATTTATTAAATAATGAGAGTAAAACAACAATATATTTAAGATTGTCGAAAGAATGAATGAATCAAGGGGGGAACGAATCGTTCTTACCTTCAAACTTTCAAAAAAACACTGTTTTTATCAATGAATCTGGACTTTATACTCAAAATAAAAATTACTAGTTAAATGGAGTCAGTTGTAGACTTACATTCAATAATAAAGACATTTGCACGATTGTCGAAAGAATGAAATTTGGTTTAAGGCTAAAGATGTTTGCAGAAATTTTACAATATGAAAATACTAGACAAGCTATCATAAATAATATTGATAATGACGAGAAAATAGCCTTTAAATATATAAATTACAAGAGTCTATGCCATAGACCCTTTCAAAATCTTCATCCTGACACTATTTTCGTTAATGAATCTGGCCTTTATTCTCAAAATAAAAATTACTAGTTAAATTTCTTTTCTATCTAAATGGAGTCAGTTGTAGACCTACTCAATAATCAACTTATATTCAATAATAAAGACATTGTAACGAGTTGTAGACGAAAACAATGTAATCTGGTTTTAAGGCTAAAGATGTTTGTGAAATATTAGGTTATGAAAAAACAAAAAACGCAATTAAATTAAATGTTGAAGATGATGACAAAATTCAATATTTTTACTTAAAAAACAAGGGCTATTCGAATGGCCCCTTAAACAATCTTCATCCTGACACTGTTTTTTTATCAATGAATCTGGCCCTTCATTCTCAAAATAAAAATTACTAGTTAAATTTCTTTTCTATCTAAATGGAGTCAGTTGTTAGACCTACTCAATAATCAACTTAGATTTAAAAAGCAAACATATCTTTACAATTGTTGACGAAAATAATGGAATTTTGGTTTAAGGCTAAAGATGTTGCAGAAATATTGGAATTTAAAAATACGAGACAAGCTATCATAGATCATGTTTAAAGAAAAATACAAAAAAAGCTTTGAAAAACATAGATTCTGACAAGGGTATCGAAATCGCGACTCTTACAAAAATTACATCCAGACACTATTTTCATCAATGAACCCAAGGCATATATTCTTTAATACTGAAATCTAAAATGAAGATTGCAGAAACGTTTCAAAAATTGGGTTTTAGAAGAAGTTTTAACCGAGTAATTAGAAAATATGGCGAGTACAAACTTGAAAACGAAAATAAGCAGTTAAAAGATGAAATAAAACAGTTTACAAATTAAAGATGAAATGAAATCATTGAAAATAGAGAATCAAGAATTGCGAATGGAATTAATGAAGAGAGATATGGTATGTAAAGATTTTGATAAGAAAAAAACACCATGTTTTTGTGTTAATTAAGAAGAATCACATGTGGGAATGGCCTTATTACGTTATCAGAGCTCAGAAACGAGAAATACCAAACCGATTAAAAACATCTAAAAAATAAATTATCAATGAATTAGAGATTTTGTTCATTGATGACGAACCAAATTCTATCAATCTGTATAAACCAAATGAAAGAATCTTTGAATATTTTATACAACGGAAATCATTTTTACTACAAAATATGGCAGAATCTCGACTGATTTATAGAATATCTAAATTACACGATGAAAATGTTAATAAATTTTATTAAACTCTCGAATTATTATATTTTGTTTTGTAAATGTTTAGCATAACTAGGTAACCATTTGTAGAATTCTTTTTTTCATATTCACAAGGCATTTCGTTTTTATAACTTTCGCTGAAAATTTTTTTAGCACAATCTTTGCAAAAAGCATCTTTTCTATCTTTACTATACTGCCAAGTTATTAAATTCCAAAATATTTTTAATTTTCTTTACAAAAGTAAACACCTTTTTCTCTTCTAAAGTTAATTTGTTCATTTTATCATATAATTCCTTACAATAACAGTCTTTTCTATTCTCTTCTTGACACTTTGTACATTTCTTTTGAGACTCCATTTATATAGAAAAAATTTATTACACGATGAAAATGTTTAAACTCTTAACTTAATGATATTTGGTTTGTAAATGTTTTTGATAATTATTTAACCAATTTGATAGTTTCTTCCACATTCACATTGAGTATCTTCATAATATAATCTATGGTGATTCTTCTTTACACAATCTTTACAATATGAGTCTTTCTTATCTCTACTATATGTGATCACTATTAAACTCTGAAATTTTTTTAGTTTTCTTTACATTTAAGACATTCTTTATCTTCCAAAGTTAATTTTTCTATTTTTATCATATAATTCTTTATGATATTCCCTTTCACAATCTTTGCAATTATAATGCATTCCATCTTTCCTATTTTTATCTTTATAAAATTCATTTAAATCTTTAAATTCTTTGCACTTTGTACATTTCTTTTGATGGCGCCAATTTTTATATATAGAAAATTTTATATTACAGTTTTGACTTCTTCAATTCATATTCATAAAAACTTTCCGGTTATTTACTTCATTATTTAAATCTTTTATACGTATAAGTTACAGGATCTGTGTTATTAATTTGATAAATCACAAAGATTTCTCTTGACCAATTGTTCTTATATTTGTTCGAAAATGTTTGTTTTTTTACTAAACAATTCTTACATGATCATTGACTTTAAATTTAGTTTTCGTGTGAATTTCAGGTGGAACATACTTGAAAACGGTTCTCTAATAACTCCTTTTTCTGCATCCTTATCTACGTCTTTCGGTTTCATTTTGATTGTGTGCTGTGAACTGTATCGTTATAAATTGTTTACGATTTTTTGAAGAATATCGATCCAATTTAAAGTTTTTATTAATCTCAAAAATTACTTTCATTCTCTCATTTTGAGTTCTGTTATATCCTCTCTACAATACTTGATTTTCTCTTCGTTTTCAGTTTGATAAATCTTAATGTTGTATTTCCTCAAAACATCGTTAAATTCTTTATTTTTTAAACTCTAAACCCTTATCTGTATGAAGTAGGTTAGGAGGTTTTGTGATTGATCCTTATGGCATCTCTTTTACTATATCTTCGAAAGCTTTTGAAATATCCTTGCCGTTTTTTCTTTTGATAGCTCTTGACCAAGCATATTTTGAGAAAGTATCAATAACATTTAACATATACTTAAATCCATCATTTTGATCTGAATAGTTAGACATTATAACTAAATCTGCTGCCCATAAATTAAATCGTCAATTCCTAATGTTATAATTTTTCTCTTTTTAAACTTTTTTCGTTACTGGTGCATTAATTTCTCGAGCTTCAATCTCTATCTCATCTTTAGTCTTCAATTCTTGCCTTAACAGGTTTTGGATTTGGATTCTTTATAAACTTACTCTTGTTTGTCTTACATTTTGAACATTTTGGCAGCAATTCTATACAATTCCATTTTGAGTTTGAAACGATTTTTGAATCCTATATTTTTCGTTTTCTTTTTACACTTGTGACAGTGAATTAAATCATCTTCCATTTACATATCAAAGTTTCCAAGTTTATTTAATTCGTCTAATATATCTGTTTTATAGCCATACGGTACTGTATCGATCTTATTTTCTAGGACAATTCTCTTATCATCTTTAGCGTTCAGTGCCAGCTTGTTTATGGTAACAGTGTACAACTCATGTTTATAACTTTTGATGACTGTCATCTCCCTAAATTCTTCTTTATCTTCGAAACAAACATCTCTTCAAGTTTTCGATATTTTATTGTTTTATTTACAACGCTTCTCTTAATTCCTTTACACCTAACTGGGTTTTTATCTAGATATTTGTACGAGTACATCTTAGACCTTAAACCACAAAATTCTTCTAAAACTTCGCTATTTAACTCATCTTTGAATTTCCCTATTACCTTCTTATTTTTAGTAGTGAAACATTCATGATCTTTTTGGATAATCACTTGTATCAAAGTCATCTATATTTTCTTTAATAATTTTAAAAGGATTCTCGTTTTCAATTCTAGGAAATAACTGTCTGTATCCATGTAACACAGATTCAAATTCTGGATCAAACTTCTTTAATTTGTTGTAATAAAATACTCGTACATTAGCAATTTTTGAGAGGTCGAGATCTGAAAATCCTATGTAAATCGGTTTGTTAAATTTAACCTTTTGTTTGTACATGTGACTCGCTATACAGTTGTCGTCAAAGATGTTAAAGCATTTGAAATTTGTTTTCTTAGCTTGTTTCATTGAAAATTCTTCATTTCCAAGCTTAATATCACATCTGTTTCTCACATTTTCCATAGATTTTCCAAAAACTGAGTTGTTCATCAGCTTATAAAAAGTCCTTTTCAAAGTCGCTTGTAGCTTTGGTTCTCATGTTTGTGTTAAAATCAATGTATTCCTTTCATAAAAGGCTTCTGATCGAAATGCAATAACTCTATTCACATGTTTCAAAATCATACCTTGTTCCAAATAGAACTTCAAATTTCTCGAATGAACAACGTATTCAGTTTTATCCAGTAGAGTTGTGCACAACTTGTTTTTAAAATGTTCAGGAGCAAGAGGCAAATCTTTATGATTTTCATGTAAATTTGTTGGATATCCTAGATCAACTTCAAGAATATAGCCATAATCTTCGTCGCCAGTGAGTTTCAAAATTGTTTCTTGCCATTCTGCTGTTGTATACGTTTTAGGATCCATCCACTTGATTTCGTTATATGGTAAATTTTTGCATAAGTCCATACCCATAAAGGTTGTTTGCATCGACGTACAACAAATAGTTTTCGGGCTTTGTCTTATCAAAATCTTTTAAATATTTGTTATTTGCTTTCACATATCGTTTAATACACTGAGAAATGCCTCCGCGAATACCTTTTTCGATCATCAAATACATATCGTAATCGTGTATCAGTTGAAGCTCGATTTTTAGTTAATTTTAACATAGCATCCCATGCGAGACTGGGAGCTGTTAGATAGTGTGCTGGATCAAGCTTATAGCAATTCAAACAAATATTCCTAAAATTTTCAAAGATATCAGCGAGCAATTAGAACATCTTGAATGTTATAGAGATCAGAGTAATGTCCTAGATTTTTCTCTTTTAATTTGTTCCAAACATTTAAGTAGTGTTGAAAATCTTTCTCAGATATGCTCTCATCTGTCAAAAGTGAATAGAAATCTTGAATTCTCAATTCTTCTGTGTAATCAAGTTTTTCAATACTGTCGATAAATTCATAGGGAAATATTCCTTTTCCAGATAGAATTTTAAAAATCTCGTCGTCGTCATTTGGCTGTCTTTCTATTATCTCATTCAGTCCATCTTGTATAAAATGATTTGTATGTTTGAAGTCTTCTCTCTTTAGATTTTTAGCTAACTTTTCTATAGACGAGGCCATGAATCTGAACGTGTCTACAAACGAAAACTTGATGAATTTTCTTGGCTTATCACCTTCGAATTCATAGCCATATCCAGAATTTACAGAATAATTTATATATTTTTCATCGGTGTTTGCAAATCAAATCAACATTTCCATATTGTTTAGCCAATTCTTTTATGTACAAAATTGGGAGTATTCGTAATTTGACATATTGTGGCAGAAAACGGGAATATTCTGAGGAAATTTCAAATTTAGATTGCAACATGCATGAGCTGCGCCTCGAAACTTGCCGGTTAAATGACAATGATCTCTCACTTTATTATAACTCTTATCTTTCCAACTATCAGGAGTAAAACCATACTGAATTGACCCAACATCATAAGCAGACCATTCACAGATATGACAAACGTTTGAATTTTGATACGAAATTTCTTCTTCTTCTGTCAATTTCATAGGTTTCATGTTCTTAGAATTATATTTTTTCGCTATGTATTTCGATAATGTATTGAGTTCTTCAAACAATTTTGTCGGGACGTTTTTCAAATCTTCTTCATTTTTGGCACGATAACATATCGGTTTGTACATGCGATTGGTCACATTCGACACTAAATATAGAGTAAAACCATAAGGAATGTGCCTCTGAATCTTGGTTGTAGTCGATCTTTGTGGATTGTTCTTGCATGTCGGAATTTTTTCTAATATGCTCTCAAAGTCCATATAAATTACGTACGGATGGTTTAAATTTCTTTTGATAATTAGTAAAATTTAGTTGTTTGACCTGGAAATGGCATAATTGGCTTACAAACTTCATGATTTTTACAAATTTCTAAGTGATCTGTTAAATCTCCAGATTTGTAAAAATGGCTTAAACATCTTCTACACAAAAATTTTCTTTCTTTATGTTTAGACAACTGCGAAGAAACAAGCTTATTTAAATCGGTTATCAAAACATAATGAGATTTATCATCTTGTTTAACATACAATAAATCAATGTTTGTTTCAGCGTCATATTTTCAGAAATTTGTAACGGAACAATGTTAATATTTTCATCAAAACTGTAGACATTGATAGACATTGTTGGATACTTATACTTGGAATTGTAGCTTCGTTTTTCAAATATTTGTATATCTTTCAGAGACATTGGATACTCAAAACCTGAAAATATTTTCGTCATTCACAAATTTTTCGTATTGCTTTTACACGTTCACAGTCTCTTTCTGGTTTTTCAATAGCACATCTTATTGAGTAAATAAAGCAAAAATCATCTCTATTTTTTATATTTATACAAGCTTTTTTTATCTTTGATATTCTTTGGTAAATCGATGTATGATCCTGCATTCATCATTTCGTGTTTGTTAAGGCTCAAAACTAGTTGTTTACAACTTTTTAAATGTCCATCCGGAACCTTTATTTGGATTATTCGTTTGTTCTCGATGTGTTAATTTATTAAATTGCTTAGTAATAAAGTCGTTTTACGTCAAAGATTTCGTCTGCTTTGATAGTAAAATACATTAGACATGTTTGCGGTTCACCATTCACTAAAGTTCGTTCGTATTCACATTCCAAAGAGAGATAGCCCTTCATATTTTTAACATTTTCTTGAAAATTTCTCGATTAAACTTTTTAATTTCTGACCGCATAATTGAATGATATTTGTAAATTGACATGGAATTGTCGTTCAAGTGTTTGTTAAAATGTATTGCTTGAAAAGACCGTGTATTGAGGATAAAACTTCTACATCAATGATATTTTCGGATTTTTACTTTAAGAGTTTTATCAATTTCTTCGATCATTTCAGACTTGGTTTTATCGTTAGTACCGATAGTTAACTTTTCAGCTATTGAATGAAGTTTTTCATCATTAAATAGGTCGAGATTTTTCTTTTCAACTTTGAAATTTCTCTTTAATTCACGTAATTTCTCAATATTAAACATGTTTTCGTGATCGGCAATTTTATTTTCTCTAGCCCATTGTCTTAAATAATTTAGTTCATTATCGTAAATTTGCTTGTTTTTTTCGTGACTTTTAGAATTATAATGGCGATCATAGTTTTTTCTTAAAATTTCTTTTTTGCAGAACGGACATGATATTTTTTCGCGCTCCATTTAGATAGAAAAATTTATTTAACTAAATGGTGCTTGTAAACCAACGATTGCGCCTCTCACGGCGTGATATCACTACGGATATGACGCAGGCGAAGCGATTATCGTGATGGTCGGTCTGTAGTAGCACACCTCGACTGTCATTGATACACACAGCGCAATCTTTCGGAACTAAAATGTCGGTAATGCAGATTTGCTTTTAAGAATAAAAATTGTGTTCCCGTTTACAATTATAACATTTTCTTTTTCAAAATGTTAGATAATTTTTACCTATTTTAAGTATGCGTACATTTTGTTACTTGTAATTTTCAAATTATATTTTAAATTAATTTCTTAAATTTTTTACTTCTCGATGGGCTGTTGTATTGTGTTGCTGAGTATATATGTCCGCGAATTCGGTTTGGTCGGTTAGGAAGTTTACTTCTGAACTGTTTCAATGCGAGTGGCCATAGCGGAGAAACACCAAGTTCAGAAGTATTCAGATCGTATTCCGGAACCATTTCTCTATCCGTATCTCGCTCTTCTCTCTCTCTCTCTAGCCTGAATCCTAGCCTATAAACGGCAGAAGTGATCGTGTCATAGGCATAAAAAGAGAGGGAGAGAAAGAGAGAGAGGGAGGAGAAAAGGTCGACCGAGAAATGGTTTTGCACTTTTTGACTTTGAATTTTTTCTATTTAAATGGAGTTCTTGAAAGAGTTAAATGATATTGGAGAATGTAAGTTTAAAGAGTATAAGAAGTTAAATGAATTGGAAGAAAGGAAGAAACATAGAATCTTGAATTTGGAGAAAATGAAAGATAAATTCGGGTTTACAATAATTGCCGAGTTGGAAGATTGTAAAGTACACTTGCCGAACAGATTTTTTGACTGTTTTGGATGAAAAAAAGATTAAAGAATTAAACAAAAATGATAAATTACACTTGGTTGTTACTGGAAAGAAGACTATTAAAGATAAAGAAATTATAACAATTAACTTTGTAGAATAAAGTCTTAACTCTAAAACTTGCAGTCCCTCCCCACGTCATAGTACTGTTTTGATAACCATAGTTGGTGTCTTTCTTCATAGGAATCACATGGAATATTATCTACAGTAATACCTTTTGTTTCACACAAAATGTGGCTATATTCTATAAGAAAAATTCTATAATGCTCTTTAATGAAATTGTGTTGATAAATCTTGATACTCACAAAAATTCCTAAGAAATTCATCAATTAAGTCTTGATTATCTTGAAAGAACGTATAATATGGGAAAAATGTCATAAAAAACGATGAAAACTCTCTGTTTGTTTATTTTTTACTTTCTTTTCAATATCTTTCGTAATTATATTAAATATGTAATCCCTTACTTTTTTAGTTTTTTGCCGATAGTAAAACACTCCATTAGACGTTTTTTCTGCAAAAGACTTTACAAGTTCTTTGAATTCTGTATCATTTAAGGAAAGTATCAACTGTTCATTAAAATGTTTTGGTAATTCGTTGAACTCGTTAAAATTGTCTTTCTTTGTAAGTTTTTGAAATGCTAGAAACTGAAGAGAGCTTGGTGAGTTCATGTTGTTTATTTAGTAGAAAAGTTTTTTATTAAAGTATGTTTTTAGTAAAAATGTTTGAAATTGATTAAATTTTATTAAGATAAATCCTTTATTCGTAGCAGATTTGACAACATTTTACAAAGCACAGCTTAAGAAAGTAGAAGCTCGGATTTGGTTAATTTTTCATTCCACAGAGTAATGTACCGATCGCTTTTGGAGACGAACGACTGTAGATTCGGTTAATTTTTCATTGAGATTTGCTGTGTTATTTCTCAGCTTCCTTTATGGTACATTGAACAGTATTTTACATTGCTTTTCGGTCGGCTCCGAAAGTGCGCCAGGAACCCCATATTACTATCTACTTATATATATATATATAAAACATGGTCACCGAAGAAATTCGCTTTAGCTCGTGTACTACATTATGGCAGTACCGAATATTTGTGACTGTGCCTACTATAACAATATTCATGAAGAGAAGGCACTACGTCACTGCTCCCTTTTTTTCATACTTCTTCACTATAGCCACACAGATTTTCCATGGGATAATTAATTAACGTAAAAAAGTATAATGAAAGGGCCTGCTCCCTATCATGATATGAGTCGTTATTTGTAATGTTTGGTATAGAAAAATTTCGTTAATAGTGTAAACAAAGGCATTTATACTCTAAACAATATTTTTATTTTTATCTGTCATCCTTTTTTGATAAGAAGTGTTGGTTTTGGAAAAAATACAATTTTTGTTCTTTATAAATGTTTTTAATTCTAATTTGTTGTAATTTAATTTAAGTTAAGTTTAATTGTAATTTATGATTTACCATTTTAAATTCAATTGTGTGTTGATCACATTTAGAATTAGTTAATTTACGGGAATACCGAACAAAAATTAAATATTGTCTTAAACATTATTTTTAGGACTCAAATTGAAGTATTCATAACCAAGTTATCTTCATTGAACATTTTGTATATTTTGTTATTATAAACTCCTCAAGAAATTCGATCTTAGTAGATTTGTTATACTATATGACTAGCTCGTCCCTTGAACAAGTTAATGTGTTCATAGGTTCATAGCTGTCTTAAATTCCCTGTCTTGTCGATGAGGTCTTCAATAATGTAGAATATCGTTATGTATTCAGTTAGTGATCCACCTGAGGAAGAGTTCAGGTTTCAGAAATCGGAACGTTATGTAACTGATATCTTGTATTACTAAACGATAGAGAATACAAAAAAAGTTATATAATTTTTTTGTATATTATTTTTAAACTTACAATTAAAATTATATTAATAGAATTCAAATAGAAATTTAAATAGCAATTATAAAGAAAAACGTAATTTAGCTCTTTTACTGAAAAGTAAGTAACGAAGATAAATTATGACTGCAATAATCTCAGGTTAGGTACATAGAATAAAACATATCTTACATTTAAACAAACGATTTTGCCGTATTGGAGTATTCCTAAAAAACCTTTGAATCACATTAAATTAAAATTAAAATTAATTCCATTTGTTGCCTAACATTAGAAGTATGTTTATCGTTTGAAAAAATATTAAAAACTACAATTTAGGCTTATTATAAATCAAGCTGTAAAAAAATATAGAAAGATCTTATTTGGCATATATTTTGTAATTTACAACACTTGCTGCAAAGTTATAACTAAACTATGTTCTGTAAATTTATACGCTTTTTTGTACAAGTCAAAGTTGGCGCAAAATTTATGAGCAGCTTTTACAATCTCTTGAATGATATATTGACACATAAACGGTAACGGCAGCAGTTTCAAGTAAGCAGCTGTTAATGGACCGTAGTTTGGGAAGGGAGGGTACTTAAACTTGAGATTTGATATATAGTGAAATTTACTTTCTTTAGCTTATCGCAGCATGTGATTCAAGAATACTTTATTGCATCAGGCAAGTTTGAGGCACGTGGTTATTTTTTACTGTTAACCTGAAGAAACAAGGGTATAAAATAAAATGTTTAAATTAAAAAATAAAAATGTATTATTTTATGGAAACTTACTAGGCAACAAAATTAAAACGAACATTACTTTTCAAAAATAAAATTTCACCATAGTAGGTTAAATACATAATTTTTTTAACTACACATAAATTTAACTAGTCCTAAAAAATTACACGTATTTAATATAAATTTATATTTCAGTATTTTTTTACTTAAAAATAATCGCAAATTTATTCGTCCTTACGTTATCTCAGAGTGGTGTTGCGCTTAAAATACACGATCTCATTCAGTATCGCCACAAACCCGCAATGTTTCACAATGGAAGTAATGGTGTGGGGAAGGCCATTCTATAACCTGCAAGCCATTACATAGAAAGGTTTATCGAACACTGCGATCTTGTGTTGAAGTATTCACAAAATATTGGTGACAGAGTATGTGCTTTTTATACTTGTGGGAGACACAGACTGAAAATTCTCGAAAACATAATATTATCACAAAACTGCTTTATTTATACATCAGTGAAAATTCATTTTGCCTCCATTAAATTTTAAAATACGTGTTTCATGAACAATTTTATATACAAAACGTATTTAAGATTGTCACACAAATATTTAATTCTCCAAATTTCCGCGAGAAAAATATTTCATATCATATCTAATAAAGGCTTTAAAACGTTTCAATAAACAAATTCATTTGTAAGATAAAGCGTAACATTTGAAAAGTTTGCAAATGGGACGGTCTCTAGTTATTCCAATTGATGTCTACAGTTAAGACTTTAATAAAGGTTTTTACACAGTTCACAGAAAATTGCAATTCACGAAGTTCACAATTGGGATAGCTTGAGGGCAATGATTGGTTTTTGGAGCGCCCAAAGAACACAGAAGTTAAACCAGGTTAAAACAGCAGTAACGCAGTAGACAGCATAATAGAGCGTTTACCGAAAAAACGACTACGGCATAAATGCATTAAAGGGTAAATATTTTTAAACATATTGGGCACAGAACCTCGCATGATGTTTCTGCAACACCAACAGACACTAGGGGCGCTATATGACGTATTTATCCAACCAATAGGGGACAAGCGGAGGTCTGTACCTGTCCAGTTTATCTATCACTAAATAGTACGATAAAATCACATGTTAATATTAGTAACATAAATCAATTTAAAAAATTCTAGATTATGATAAAGGAGTGTTAGTAAATATTATACAAATATTTTTCAAAACAGATATTTACTAAACAGTATTTTACTTTTTATTATTTTAAACACATAATAATATTTCTTCATATTCTTGGGTACAATTTAAGTTCTTTAATATTAATCTTAAGTCTAATCGAATATAATTCTTTTCTCTATGAACCAAAATAAACCTTACGTGGAAAATCGTTAGTTACTTTAAAATAATACCTAATTTGTAATGATCGATTAAATAAATGATTTATGATATCGTGCAATTACACTCATTGAATAGGTAGGTTTTGTGGCAGTTATTAAGTTTATGTTAGATTGGCAGCTAACCGCGGCTTGCGTGCAATTTCAAATCGGATAAAAGGTGCAATAAAGGGCATGTCCTTTAACATAGTAAAATAAGCACTGCTGAAAATAAGTGATGGTCACATAAACATATTAATATTTCCTTGTTCACTTAAAATAATTGAACTTAAGAGCAATAATTTTAAGAACATTGTGTCACGGGTCCTGAAGTTAGAGAATTATGGGTATCAATATTATACATAAATTATTACCATTATTCCGTAATATTTGGGTAAATAACTACAAACATTTATGTAAAACTTGAATATTTTTGGAAATAATGAAGTAATACTAGATGGTGAACTGGAGCTAAAGTTAAAATTCTATCCTTCCCACAATAGCTGCGTTATGTGTTGAAAAACTCGGTTTCTCCACCTTGCTTTGGGATCGTCATTGTATTGCACCTAATTGTACGGGCGTACATGAGACAATGATAATACTCCTTACCTAGATCGCACTACTTTTTGCAGTTTGGGTGTCTCTGATGTAGAAACAATAGGGGGTTGGGGGTTCGTTTTGAACCCCTTCGTTCTTCATCGCCGACGGTTTTTGGATCCCCTCAGACGAACATGACCAGATTTAAGGAGTCAAGTCAGCTACAGCATCGTATTTCATATGCTGCACTTAAGAGGTAGAAAGAAGGTTAAATTGAGCTTAGATAACTTTCAAGATTCATATTAAATTAACTCTTCCCACCACAGCTACCCCTACATCGGGCGCTAAACGGAGTTTTCCTCCGTGTATTTTTTATTATTAAAAATAGTACTACTTTTCTGATGTTGGCAGTCGTTTCCCGCAGTGTACTTCACGAGCATCTTTCGGGGAAGCGAAACAATAGCCTCCCGCTTATCTTTGTCAAAATCTGTCAGTATGAGGTCTGGACGATTCCTCCGTGAGTGCCCGATGTTGTGTCTGTAGTGCTTGGACGAAATCTCCGTGAGCGCCTTATAGTGTTTAGTTTTTATGGAGTAATAATCCGTGTGCGCCTAAATGTGTGACCTGTGATGGTTTCTTTTTAAGTTTTACAATATGTTTTATTTGAATTTGGTGAAATGGAGAATGAAGACGAGAGACTTGTCAGTACAGTACCCGTGTGCTAGGGAACATTTCAGTACTGTTTATGGAGTGAACATTGTCGTTATAAGAACCAGAAGGAAAATGTTTTGAAACTTTGTGTAGTGTTAAAAAAATGTTTGTAAAGAATAAATTTTGACTTTAGAGTAATAATTGACATTACAATTATATAATATCTCAAGAATTTAAGTAAATTGTTTTTGTATGAAGTTAAATTCCATATATTATTTTAGTAGGATAAACATTTTTACAATTAATTGCATTATTCCTTAAAATAAATCATGTTGTTATTATAACAAAATGTCCTGATTCGCGACGATGTGATAGAAAACACCGCTTGGTTAAACACTAACACGATTTGTGTTCTGTCAATTACACGTAACATTACTTTTCTGATACCTACCCTCTTATACATTAAGATCTCTATTGCTTTTACTTGTGGGAATAATTAGAGTATACGAATTAAAATAGTAGTAACCATAAATTTTCTGTATAACGTAAGGTGCATATCTAGCAAAGACCTAAAGGAAATGACATGTTACTATTTTAAATCAACAAATCATATATAAAAAGTCTCAACATATTGAAAATGTAAGTATTTAGTTTTGGTAAATATACACACAACGTGTTATCTGTCAAGATAGGGTTCTTTTTTATTTCAAGAATATATAAAATACAGTTTTAATCTAAAGCCTAGTTTTGAGTTCTAAGCTATTTTTATCTTTCAAGATTATAAATTCATACAATACTTAACTACATGCAAGTTTTTGGATTTCCAAGAATAGTAAATAGTAATATTTTAAAACACCGGTTATAATAAGGATTCTTTCGTAGGTTTATAGACATTTGGAACAAACGATGAGTTCAAATCTCACAGCATTAATTTACAGTAATTGTATACGAATTTTTGTAATGTTTCTGTAGAGAATTCTAGTTGCATAACAGTGGAATTGGAGTCACTTATTAACGATATTTCATGATTTATTACATGACTTTTTTCGTAATTTATTACAGCCATCACGAGGAGGAATAGAGGGCAATGCCACAATCATACCACGTTGGGGTAACATTCTTTTCAATTTAGTACTTACTTCTCCGAATTAATTTTCGTTTTTAATTATTTATATGCCTTCTATATTTATATATGGATGGTAGAAGTATTTTTTTATTACATTTTTGTAAATAATTTTATATTTTTAACTTTATTTGGCTTAGTTTTTATATTTTTATCTATTTGTTCCAGAAGTAAACATTAACAAAAGGTCATATCATACGGGTAAACCGTGAATTGTATGTCCCAAACACTGTAATGTAGCGAATCAAAACAGTGAAGTATATAAATTATGTCAGCAATTTGATACAGGAATTGTAATTGATTACAACATGGGAACACACGACCCATTTATAAAGTCACAGATCATTTATTAAAACTGATAAAGCTTTAGATTGGGTGGATGGCGAAACATTCTTTTCAAATTAAAAATATTTAGTAGTAAATATCAAGCCTAATTTTGCTAAAAGTTTCACGTATTGGCACAGATTTGCCTAAATTGTCTATTTATGGCAATTTGATAAGTAATCTTGAGAATTGCATGACTCAAGGAAGTATCCTTGGACCACAACTATCTCTAGTCAGTAATTGCAACTAGAATTTAAGAAAAGTAATGATTATTTTTCTATTTTGTCCATTTCAACGGGGTAGAGGGAAGTTATCTATAAGCATCTGTTCTCCCTTGAAAACAATGATCTGTATTATATCCAACCCGCTAACAATTAATTTTGAAAAATGTAAAAGCTATGTTTTACTAAATTTGGTTTTCATTAAGTTATACATAAATACGATTGAATTCCAATGTAGATATATCTTTGGTTTTCATTAAATACCAATAAAATAACACTACATTTAAAAAAAATCAATTCATTTGCTGCCTTACATTAGCTTGAAAAGCTGGAATGTTTAAGCGAATATCTCTTCTTAATATGACAAATCCAAATACAATAAGCTTAATTATTCCTGTGTATTTCTATACAAAGTTAAATTGAGGTAGAAAATGCCATGCTTACGTAAAGAAGAGAAGAGACCTTTGTTGAAACACCAAACACTTGATGTACTTTTTGATCACATGCTGAGCTGCCTCGTTTGGTTCGTGTCACGGAGCATTCCACGTGGCAGTGGTATAAGGAAATGGTGAACTTAGTTTTCTATATTTAGTTTCAAACGTCTCAGCAGTTATTCTAAATGACTTTTATTTTATATTATCGAGTGCATATTTTATATCAACAGTGTAGTATAATGGTAAGTATAAGTGGTAACAGGAAGATATAGAAAATAATATTCATAAATGTATTCAATAACCTAAGTTTCAAATTTTTTCTACTGCGCTTTGTACAGGTAAGCATAAAAAATGATTGTAGTATTGAATTAAAAATAAAATAAACCTTTATGAAAAATATTTAACAAAAGAGTTATAAAATATGATGTTGTAACGAAAAAGTAAACACACTTTGAATAGAAATTATAAAAAATATTATTTATTAACGTACTGCTAAAACCGATATAGATACATTTTCAATTGGTTTTCTGCCCTTTAATGACACAAATGTTCAAATATTTTGGATTACCAAATTTAAATTTTTAAGTTTGTAATGCCAATGAATCCCTAGGAACTATTTTTACTTTCAGTTTCCTTTATAGTTAAATTTAGTATCATAAAACGAAACATGAATTTTTACAGTAACAATAAAAATCTAAAACTTATTGAAAAGTAATTTATGACTCATTTCAAAGCCTGATTTTCAAATAAATAGATTTCATTATTGCAAGTAAAATTTAAGCCTTAACGGATTTTAACGAAATATTAAGTTTTTTTAAACGTAGAAAATCTGATTTTTCCGTAGACTTCAAACTATGTTACGCGGTTGAGTTTTTTAAGGGCAGTTTTAATTATCAATTCCCTACTTACCTATAATCTTGAAAATAATCAAACAACAAAACAATTATGAAGTTGGTCAAATATTGCGAACAAGAAGGCTCATGTAAGCTATGCTATTACATAGTAAAAGTTTGGTTTGTAAATGTCTGTAATCAAAGTACAATTACTTTAAGATAAATATGTTTTATATTACATGATTTCACTGAATAATCCACCTTTTGAGTTAAGAAGCTTGTGCTCTAGAATTTACAATTCTTTTATATTTCATATTTTATTGTATTATCAATAAAGGTTTCACACATATCTGTCTTGTAATTCCATATGATATCTCCGATTGAACAGATTTATAAAGTTTACATTTTGCTTAAAGCTTCATTTCTATAGATTAAACATTGAGTTAATGGCGCATGTATTCAATGAGATTTTGGTGAACGTTGGCTGGATTTTCTTATAACATGAAAAATGACAAACAGTAAACTAATAACCAAGTAAAATTTACTTGGATTAAGAGTTATTATCATTTTGTGAAAACTAGACATCCGACTTCTAACTGTATTTGAATAATTGTTATATCATATGTAAAAAACATTTTATATAACACTATAATATGTTTGAAAGATATATGTTTAAATAAATGAAATACAATTTAAAATCAATTTAATCGTCGTCAATGTTTTCTCTTCAGACTAAAATAAATTAAAAATATCATGGTAATCAAATATTTGCTACTACATAATGGTTTTTCGCAACAGGTTCTGTAATTATTAGCATATTGGACTGAATACATTTACAGCTTATGAATATTTTAAGGCAGTAGGCCTAATGGAAATTATGTTTTCATTTAACAATACTATACATTTCTATTTTATTAAATACTATACATGGTGTTAAATTGTTATAACTTTTTTTTACGATAGGAAAATGCATTATGCACCGTCAGGGACAGATGTTCGCCCTGGTGTGTGGGACTCTCACCCACTAAAAAACCTACCTGTCCAGGCATTGGAAACCCTCTCGGGAACGCATCTTTGCAACTACTTCAAGAGGGTGCCATCGTTCGCCCAATGGGCATTACTTCATTCTAAAATCCACCGGCATGAGCTATTCTGGTGCTTTATAGTTGCTCTCTTCTTTTTTGCCTTAGCACCCTCTTTGCAGAAAGTAGCGACAGCGCTCCACGATTCGGGACTGGAAAAACATCTCTTCTATAAGAGCCTCCGGCGAAACATGCCCGATAGCTGCCTCCAGCTCCCTTCTCTCCGTTTTCCACCTTCTACATCTAAAGAAGGTGTGCAGGGCATCGTCCGCATCCGAATCCCCGTACTGGCATTCCGGACTCGGGATCTTCCCCATTCTGTTTAGGTAGAAGCCGAAACAAACCGTGCCCAGTGCGAAGCTGGGTAAGGTAGAAGTCTACCTCTCCATGCTCTCTTTCCGTCCATCCCCTCAGATCACCTATGAGCCTAAAAGACCAACGTCCTCGGAATCTCCGTTTTCCATCGGAGCCACTACCAATTTGCCACTCATCCATTGTGTGCGAACGGGCAGCAGCACGACTGACAGTGCCATTCCCATCGTAGGCACGCTTCCGCTCAAGAGCAAGAAGATCGATGGGAAATTACCCCCACAATCACAAGGACGGCCGGCACTGAAACGGTATGATAGGCAGATGAAATCCGGGAGAGCTCCTTTCGTCTGCACCGCCACAACCTTCTTCCTGTTAGCGCTTCTGCCGCAAGGCATCCGCCCATATCTCGCAACCGTAGAGGATAACCGAGTTCGTCACGGACATAAGGACTCGGTGCTTAGACTCTGCGGGTCCACCGACGTTGGTCATGAGTCAACTCATATTGGCCACAATCCTTTCAGCTTTCTCGGCCGCACAGGTGATCTGGTCCCAGAATGTCATACGGGAATCCATTCTCACTCCTAGTTACTTGACGCAGCGTTTGGTATCGATGAGCTCCGTGTTGACGTTTAGCTGCACGACGGGGTCTATCCTCCTCCTGGTGAGAAGCACGATCTCTGTCTTCTCGGTGGCCAAAGACAGTCCATGCTCACCCATCCAGCAGAGTATTCGCCCCAGAGCTAGACTTAGCAATCTCTGCGCCTCATCCAACTCTCTCGCGGTTATGACTACGGCAATGTCATCTGCATAACCAATGAAGAAGGTGTCGTGCGGCATCTCCATACGAAGAACCCCGTCGTATATGATGTTCTACAGGTCTGGGCCAAGAATCGAGCCTTGGGCAGCACCTGCCGTCACTTCCCTACTAAGAGGTCCGTCCAACGTTCCAAAGACCAGTTTCCGATCCCTAAGGTAGTTATTTAGCAGCCTCAAGAGATACGGTGGAAAAAAACCTGGACTGTAGGGCACCGAGCATGTCAGCCTAAGTGGCCGAGTTAAAGGCGTTCCTTACGTCCAGTGTTACCAGCATTACCAGTTTGCGGAACCGATGGTCTCCCTGCTGTACTGACTCGAACGCTCTGACAACCTCGCCGACAGCACCAATCGCAGAACGACCCGCGCGGAAACCGAACTGGCGGTCCTTCCTCCCGCCGCTTCAACAGCCTGGATCAGCCTAGGTTTGAGCAATCGCTCGAGGAGTTTCCCCGCTGTGTCCCGCATGCAGAGGGGTCTGTATGCGGACGGGTTTATGGGGTCTCCTTTTTCCTTGCTAAGCAACACCAGGCACTGGATCTTCCAACGACGATGGAACACGCCTTCCAGCAGGCAGCGGTTATACATATTAAGCAGCAGCTGCGGTGAACCACTAGCCACTACTCTCAGCACTTCCGCTGGGTTTCCATCGGGCTCGGGAGCTTTCCGACAGCGCATCGAAGCGATGGCGGTTTTCAGCTCTGGTTTACTGAACGGAGGTACCTCTTCGGGACGAACTGCGATATGCTTCCTCCGGCCTAATCTGGTGAGACGGAAACAGAGCATCAACTATTACCTCCAGTTGGACTGCGCTCATGGTAGGGCTAGCAGATTGGGCACCTAGTCGCCTAGTCGTCGCATGACGATTTGGTAGCCCAATCCCCAAGGATCGGCGTTTAGATCGTCCTTGAGCTCCTTCCACCGGGAGGCGTTGCTTACCGTGATCGCCTGCCTGAGACCTCTACGGGCATCCCTGTACTTTTGCATTAGAGCTTCGGGAACCAGGACCCCCCCTCCTTCTTCCCCGGGTGACCTTCCGTCTAAGCCTTCAAAACAAACTCTCCGTCGATTGGCGATATCCTCCGTCCACCAGTAAGCCGAGCGCCTGTTTCTCAGCAAGGATCTTTTCCGTGGCATTGCGGCGTTACAGCCGCGCGCAATGAAAACTCATAGTGGCGTCAACAATGTCTGTGGCACTATCCGCTAAAGAGAGAACTGTATCCTTGCCCTCGTCAATCGCCAAGGACAAGGATTCAGCACTGAGCCTAGAAGCATTCCAGCCTGAAGCCCGAGTTGGTACGATTCGGCTCAGTCTGCTTCCGATGAAACTGAAGGTGACGTACTGCTGATCGGAACCGGTATAATCCTCGATCACCCTCCAGTCCGTGATTCTTCCTGCGAGTCCCTCCGACTAAAAGGTGACATCGGGGATGGTCTGTCCGTAACCTGGTCTTCTGAAAGTGGGTGAACTCCCCACATTAGAGACCACTAGACCTGTCCGGGCTGCCATCTCCATAATCCGGAAACCCCTCACATTCGTCGCAGGCATGCCCCACTCTACAGACTTGGCGTTGAAGTCTCCAGCTAATATTATTCCTACTGTTACCTAGGGTCAAGATAATATCCTCAAGGTCATCCAGCTGATTCTGAAAATCCGCTATGTTAACATTAGGTTAGAAATATCAGCTCACAAAAATTGCGTCGCTGGCATTCACCCATACAATTCCTCTGCTCCACCCGTGACCTTTAACCAATACGTTGGTATTCGGGACCCACATGGCAGTGGTCCCCAGATAGTCCGGAAACCAGTTGGGTCCATCCCGGTCACGATACTGCTCCGCTTAAGATGAGCAGATCGATCTGTTTTTCCAGAATAAGCTGGGAAAGAAGATCGTTAGCTACTCGACTACGATGGAGATTGCCTTGGAGGACACGCATCACTTTTTTGTTCTAGAAGCCTCAAGAGCTCTCTTAAATGTGAGACAGCTTCTCGAGCCAGGAGTGTGCTTGGTGTTAACGGTGTCATAATCTTCGTTAGCACACAGAAAGCACTTTGCCTTAGCAGCACAGGTATCGCGCTTGTGTCCGCTATCCCCGCACTTCAGGCAAAGATTTAATGCCTTCCTGTCGAGTCCCTTGCAGTCCGTCTGCAGATGGCCGTAGCCGAAACATCTGAATCATCTGGTCGCTTCCACCCTTCGACGAAATCCTGCAATTGACCCACCCAACTTTGATTTTTGCAGTCCTCTTATTGTTATAAGTAGGTACAATATAATACGAGGAAGTAAATTAAAAACCAAACCATTGATATTGGTTATTTAAAACATTTTAAACTTTATTTGTAATGAATCATACGAAATAAATATAGTAACCAATGTTTTTTATAGAATTTGTTTACTTAAATTTATAAATATTAATAAGGTACATAATACTTTTTAAGATTGGTAAATAAAAATAGTACTATGTGAGATAACTACTTTTGTGTTGAAATAATTTATATATCATATAAACTAATTATTTTTATATGGTGACTTTATATTATATAATCAAATCATTAACTGATGTATTAAGCGTTTTTAATATTAACAATGATTTTTTGTAGACAAATTTTCAAAAATAAAATTTTTTTTTATATTTAAGTGTTATTACATTAATAATGTGCATAGATAATATTTGTTTCGTGACCATAATACAATTTACCTCTTAACGTTTAGCGCAACTCTACTTTTTTTTCTGCACGTTTTTATATTTATTATTATCAAGACAAGAAACTTTACTTGCAGAATTCTTGATGTGATTCTGCCATTTGAAAGCTGGATATTGAGGAGAGCTTGAGGCTATGCGGGGATGTCAATACTAGAGGTTTGCTAAGAATCCCGGTTGTAACTTTTGCACGTTGTAGTGACAGTTATAAATACGAGTAACTATTAAAATTTATTTGTGGTTAATACCGTTACACATGACCTAACGCGGGCTCTATAAAGATGCTGAATTCTAGAATAAAAATAATTAAGTCCCAAAATACTATTATTACGAACTTTTCCCTCGTTAGAGACATTTTTAGGTACAAAATAAATATGTTTCAAAGTTTGTTATCCAGAGAAAAACATAACACTAGTTACATGCACAGTTAAGGTGATCTTCAAAATGAAAGGGTAATGATATGGTAAGAATTTAGATTTCAACATTCATCATTAATATAGAGTTGAGCTGATTGAATTTAACTCTTTGTACCTTGGATGATTGTAACGTTTTATTAGAGACTAAAGTTAAATCTACGTAAAGAAACAATGTTCAAGGTTTCCACATTGCTAGCTGATTTTATAAAGAAATTATAATAATCCTGTCCGCCATTTTACTACTGAAAGTTTGCATATATTCGATTAAAAGATAGATAGATGGTAAGCAGGGATTTAATTATTGTCAGAGCGATTATTATATAATTGAAAGTACTTGTAACGAGTAACGAGTTCCAGTAATAGGCATGTTTGTTTGCCGTTATAGCTACGGACAAACGAGGTCATGTTACAAATTCTTACACTTACACTTATGATATACTTACACTTGGTATAAAATTTACTTTTATACTTAGATACTTAAGTTACCACTGAGGGATACAAGAGGAAATGTAAGGTTATAAGCAGTAGTCTAGTAATACGTAAGAGAACGCGTTTTCTGTGGAGGCGAAAGGTGGGAAGACTGACAGTTATTGGAATATTAAAATAAAGAAGAATGAAACGCTGTAGCATCAACGTCACATTCAATTTACTTTTCAAATTATCCTACTTTCGCAATAATTCTCTTTAATATATGAGATTATGAATGACGACTTTATATTTTATTGGTTGACCGTTAGCGAAGCCTGTCAATCGAGGTGCTAGAAAAATGTATTCCTGATCCTCTGTATTTTCACGTGATATCATTAAAGGAAGGTTACATGTTACTCGAACATTGGCATCAATGCATTTGGTGGACTGTTCGCGAAAATCTTTCGTTGGTCATATTTTATAACTGGGTTGTAACAAGAACATAGCATCATGATTAAAATTGTAAGAAAACTAATTACAATTATATCAGATATTATCGTGTAAAATATTAATCCGCGTAACCTAAAACCGGCAAAACATACGAGATTATTCTTTTATTATTAAAATCATAACTAATGAATATACATGTGAAAAGTATTATGTGGCTTGAAATCTCAAAGAAAGATTTTATCTCTAAAATTTAAAAAAAAAACACAAGCTCTGTGATGGTTCCTCTCCTTACGTAGGATTTTGCTGAACGCTATTTTAGCCTATTACTCAAGAGACTGACACAGTTTCTCTTGGCCTGCCGGATGGATCCAAACTTTTCGTTTTCAAACTGATCATTTTATCAACTTCGAGCCACTATTTATTGCTATAATTGTCTCAAAGTTGTAAGTTCAAGTTTAAATTCTTAGTTGGTTGGAGTGTGATTGTAATAGGAAGCGTTTAATAATCAGGTTATGAGCTGTCTCTACGTATAGTCAGGTTGGATGAAACACCTACATCCCTCTGATAGAAACACCAGGTTCACCCAATCAACAAATATCTGGCAAATAATTAGATTGGCTTTTTGTCCACACTAGCAATATTCCACTGGATTACTAGCACGAGTCTAATCTACATGCTAGTATTTTAACTCCACACGAACAGTTTTAGCTCCATTTTCCCATATATAATTAAGTTTCTGGTTGACTAAAATAACCATCTAACGTTCTTTCTTTCTTAGTTCATATCTTTCCCAAATGTAAATAATAAGTAAAATTTGGAATTATAACAAAAACTAGTTATTCTTTTCTTTTAATTTCTTGTATCTATTTTAACGAAAAATGTTGGAAATCATTGAGGTAGTTGGTTACTGAAGTGCTCTTTTAAGTAGGAGAGTACACACCATCTATATGGTGGTTTTGTCTAAAATTTGGAATAAGCAATTACAAGTCCTCCTTTTCCTTCCCTTCTTTTAATAAATTTTAGTACAAACTTTATGTTTACAATCACAAATGTTATAAGACAGAAGTTCGCAATACTATGTATCGCGTACTAATTTGTAATATGTTACGTGTAAATGTAATATATAAATGTATATTTATTTTTTACTAAAAAAATTAGTTTTTCTGTATCATGCTGCCATTATTACCTTTAAGACCAATGCCAAATCTAAAGTCTATAGGATATTTCGGACTTGAGATATCGTGCAGGCAGACTGATGTACAAACATAAATGAAAATTTGCTAGTTAAGAATATTCTTTGCTAATGCTCAGGCAATAAAATTCCTAACATACACTTCTCTCTTTTGCGTATTAAAATAAATTTTAAAATAAATAAATTTACCTTTCGTGTTATTTATTTTAGTGAAAAAATCTACCGATCATTTAGGTGCTTGTATTTCTTAAACCTAGGAATGTATAGTCAATTTGTGTTTTCTTACTTTTAAATCAATTCTAAGAGTATATTTTTTTAATTTCAAGAATTTTATATGTTTAATAGTGCTTTCTGCAAGCTTGAAAGATATTCTATAGTTTTAGGATTTACATGATTTTTGGCCATACTGTATGAACTTATATCATATCGAAATCTTTACAGTAGTTTGAATACAGTACTAGCCTAAATAAAGAGTACTGAACTCTGGCTAGTTTGTTTCTACAGTTCAAAGGTTGTCCAGTTTGTATCCTGTAGGAAAAACCACCAATGTTTTTGAACATTATTCGCATTGACGTATTGCTAATGTTCAGTTTAAGGGACACGCATTATGCTTATTTTCGCTGACTGTAACACTTGTTGCAACACTCTTTCGTGATTTTGATTTGTACAGACAGTAGTTGGGCGACGTGAAAAGCCCTTTCGCTATGTTAAAACGCTACCTTTTCTTCAAAATTCTTCAACAACACTAACAATAACAGCATTGATAGGCGGGTTTTTGTGGAAATGTTCCTGAAAACGTAATGCAGTGTATGACAAGCTTCGCCCATCCGCACGTAAAATTCCGTATGAGCAAAAATAATGCTCTATGATAAAAACTTTCTCTACCGTGATAGCGCTATGTTAGCAAAATCTAACCTCAAATAAGAAAAGAAGTAATTGTACAAGCAACAATCGACAATTGAATCAGCTGATCGAGAAGGCAACTACAGATGATTCAGTTTTCAGTACTGTTTATTATAGTTAACTACTGTATTTTATTATTGGACTAATGCATAACTATATAATGTAAAAAAGTTTTAATTAATTTATTAATTTTCAAGTAACGAAAGTTCCAGAGCCTTAAAAACGACAATCCAGTAAGCCAGGTTTCTCAAAAGGGGAAAATATTCCTCCTACATTTAATTTTATATGTAAAAATATAAACCTAACTATTTATGTCTGCTGCGTTCAGTTCTGAATTTTACAGGAGTGTTCAATATGAAGTATATTAATACGAAATGAGTTTATATTAAAAAAGGTCCTGGAGGTAAGTTGATGCGTGTAACTCTGCTTAAGGTGTTTATTTTATTTTGTAGATAAACGTACGTATTCGCAGTGCACGTAACAAGTTTATTCTATTAATATTAGTTTCAGTATTGTACACTCAGTTCGTATATTGACACATTGGAAACTATATCTAGGCTACAAGCAAACAATCACACCAAACATTAGAATACACACAAACCTAACAATTAAACTAATATTGGTGCAGCTGTGACGTCGGGGGAAAGACTGGTGATAACAGTACGAGGTTCGTCGAGTACCCACATGATTATAATTTACCAGCACTAACATTCTACGTACCGAAATGGTTACGCAAATATATATTTCCTCAAATAATTTACATTATAATTGTTACTAAACGAAACTTGGTTTAGTGAAGATCTACTTATATTTATGCATAATTCGATTTAAATTTTAGTAAAATACTAACTACAAAACATCGTTTTTTTTGACATGAGCAGTGATAGTTGGGTAATGCATATAGCTTATAGCTGATTAAGGAAATCTTATAGAAAATGAAAGAAATAAAACAAAAATAATTGAAAATAACTATCTAGCTATTTATTGGATGAAAAACTAAGATCAAACATACAAAAAGGGGATACATGATTAGTGTTAGTCGTTATGTCCGCGACTATGTTAACAATACAGAAACTTATGTTAACAGGTTGCTTCTTCTGACCAATTTTTGATAAATGTGGCTCAAACCTGTCGCCAGTATATGCAAACATGAGTTCAATATTCAACCCATTTGCAGGAATGAGATTTCATCCACGGCTTAAAACTCACTTTCTAAAAATATTTAGTGGAACCCTTATTATGTATGGATTTTAAACGAAACTTAACGCAGTTATTTTATGGGCCATCCTAATGTCAAAACAGCATTTCAATCAGATATCAGAGATAATGAAACTCTATTATGTAAGCAGTGAATCACAAACAAATGACGATATTCTTTGTTGAGGGACCTTTGTTTTTGACAATTTTCTCAAAAGCCTTGAAGTAATAAATTTAAACTAAGGCTCCAAGGACAGGTCCACAACTTACATTGCAATCTGACAATTGGTTTCTTGTTTAGATTATTGATTAAACAACAGAGTGTTGCATCTCTGTAACAAACATATGAGGCTAAAAATAACTACAGAAATTTAAGTATTGACTATGAATTAAGTAATAGTGCTCGTTGTTTTATTTACTACATCCACAAGAAAATACTAAAGAAACACTTTTGTAGTTTTCTAATAGTACAGTAATTAAATATCTTATTTATTTAAAATTTTATTGTTTAGTTTACGTCATAATATGGAATACTACCACTTGTACGCTTTGAACGTTTATATTCATAAAGAGCACATATTCCAACAAAAAATTTGAGTGTGTCTTGTTGCTACGATAAAAAAATATAACGTAACATAAAATAAATTGATAAAATAAAAAGTTTATATTCAAAGCCCTTCTAATTTAATTAGGTCTTAGTATTTTTTACTATTTCAGATTTTGCCTTGTTACTCCGATCAAGTAAATAAACATACGAACACTGGTCTTTAAATGTAAAGTAATACTAGATTACGTAATTCTATTACTCTAGTTTTAGTGACATTATCTTTGATATCTACGTTTTGGAATAGACCAAGCATCCCATATTATTTGCTAACATGTACGGTTAAAAGTATATTTGTACTAAAACTTTTAATTTTCTTATCCACATATGTTGTTTTTCTGTGCTCAACAGCGATAGTGGTTGCAAAAAAGGGTGAAATAGAGATTTTTTATATCAAACTTACTTTATGTTTTAATACTATCAAATTTAAACAAATTTAGATTATTGTTTAAATTCATGAAACATTTGGTTATGGCTGGCATAAATAGTGTTTACATAGAACATTTGATTAAGTTTAAAAGATTCTTCAAATATAATAATATTTAGCTGTAATGCTACTTTATAGACCGAGATTTTGAGATTAGTAGAGTGTTGCCTGGATGGATATTTTAAAATAATATTAAACCAACATGTTAATTATGAACCTTAAGAATATTTAAGTGAAATGTAAGTAAAATCAGTCCAATAATTTGTACGTAATAGTGGCAGACACATAAACACACTTTTAACTTCCAGGTGTCATTAGGTGACACTAAAAGTAAATGTAAGACCTTCGGCTGTAAAGCTAGACAGTAAAGAGCAGATGGAGACGACAAATCTTTCATCGGCTCTTATTACGGTTGGAGGCTAAGTCCAGTATAGAGCTTCTTTTTTGGAACGCTTTTATAAATAACTGGAAGTCTTTTTAGAAAGAAATAAAAATCTTTTATAGCTTACAACGATTAAGCTATTCTTTCTGGTGTGTTGGACCTAAAGCTTAGTATTATTTTCATTCTTTTACAATGTCTAAAAGTTCTATTTCTAGAAAAGACGAATGATTTAAGATTCGAGATATAAGTAATTACTTTTAAGCGTTGAAATTTAATAATGGATGCCTGTAAAAATAAATATAAACACTTAATTTAAATTTTATAATTACAGTTCCTGAATAAAGAAATAGTTCGAGGACTTTGTTGATTTAAAACTTACCCCATTAAAAGTTTGTAAAGTGTGCTAAATTATGTACATACTTTGTGTTATTTTATTTATGTTTGCCTTTTTGGAAAGGTGTAAAACGTATTTGCCTGAACAGCAAAAAATCTCTGTTATTAAGTTTGGACAATCATATAATAAACGGAATTCACAGTTCATGAAACACAATATGAACTTGTGTACAATTTGAAATCTATAAATTGGTGACGTACTAGTTTAAAAAATGTCCTAATCTGTAGGCATCAATTACATTCATATATAATATAAAAGTGAGGACCACCTTCTATACATTTATATAAGAAGATATCCGTTGGTACTTAAATAATTTCGAAAACCATAGATCACTCTCTCTTCCTATCCAAAATATTAGACAGAGTTACCAGAAAAATATTTTTTAAAACGTTACCAAGTCAAATCAAATGTTCAAACTGAAGTCCACTTACTATTTCGCAGTGACACAAGCGTAGGTTGAGCTCCCCACCCACGTTTTGAAAAGTCTGCCGTGGTTTTTTAGTTAAAACGGCCAAAACGTGCTAGGGCACAATCCTGCTGGAAGTAAAATATATCTTCACAATATTCATGTTCCTTTTCCTTTATAACTGTAATTTAGTGATTCTTTTCTCAGTTCTCTTTTAAGCTTTGATAAGACCACCTTTACTAAAAAGTGGTCCTAAAATGTGATTCCTAAAAAAATATTAACCCATACATTTACTTTATCTTTTGATATTGGGTGTAGGAAAACATGATGATTCTCTGTGTTTCAGTACCTGCAGTTGTATATGATTACAGCTTCATTGGAAAATAAACTGCATTCCTCACTGAAACAAACGTTTTGAACAAACAATGAATGAAGCAGAAAATGAGTGCTTCCGTTTCTTCACAAATTTGTAGGCGATGGTTCGGGTCGTCTTCATTTAACTCATATACAAGCTGAATTTTATAAAGATAACATTCATTTTCCTTCGGCAAGAGTACAACATACCCTTTCGAAACGTCGCAAATATTTGCTACTTAACTGGTAGACTACTGTAGATCTTTAATGAATTGTGCTACAAAGTCAACCTGTTTGTCTCCCTCTAAAGGAGGCCGAGCTAAGAGTGGAGCATCTGAAATATGTCTTGATATTCGAAAATTCTTTACTAAATATCTTAATTATTTCTTGGCCATAGGTCTATCAGGATGTGCAGCATTAAAGAACCCTTTTGCCTGAACATAATTTTCATTCGAACCCCCAAAAATAAATATAATTTTTATTTTATAATCGTGAATTGGAGTCATTTTATATTGAGTCACATTAAATCGATTGTTTACGCAAAACATCAGTACAACACCTTGAAACGGTGGATAGCGATCTTTGGTTTTCACCATTCTTTAAGTTTTTATGCTATTTATAATGAGGGGTTTACATTTATAATTTTTAAGTTGACCCTAAATTCCGTACTTTTGGAAGACACCTAATTTATGATTTTTTAAAATCACTTAATTAAAATTCCTTTCCTTATTGCACCACAAGCCAAAGGATATCTCCATATAGATTTTAGATCAAAATATAGGGGTAGGGTTCTTTACTTTTTATTCACCCTTTATATTATTTAGCTGTGAACATAGGTCTAGTGGAGGTAGAGGATACAACGAAACAAAAATAATAAAGTGGTGAGGTGTGAGCACAGTAGATTCTCACAAAACATTCAAGATTTACCTTCACTTCAAAACTAGTTTCATGTTTCTTTGAAGTATAAAGATCTATTTAAAGTTTAATTTTTACATTATAAATGGAGCACCTTATCACTACATGATCATGATTAAATTCAGTCATTAATATTTATTCTATGAAGACCGAAAAAGCTTTGTCATTCGTAAGACTAGATATACATAACTATAAATAAATTTTTGAAACACAAAATATTAAGGAAACAGGATTTTTCCGGACATTTGCCATCGTTCAGTGAAACAAGAAAACAGTAACACTACGTTTCGAGATCTGCAATCTGATCTCTTCTTCAGGTAAAGAACTAACCTAATACATAATTACAAACTAGGTTAAAATAAAACAAATCTTACTAAAGCGTTGTGGCACGCCTAAGTCAGGAATCACAACCTACATGTTTGTTTGTCAACTTCACTAACTCTAAAGACATGCACTTAATACAAAACTATACCAAACACTAATCATTTTAAACTAAACTACGGAATACAGGTCACAATACGTCTTCACTCGTCTACTAACCACCTACGACTGATCAGAGGGACTAGCCAATGGTAATCGTGACGGCTGGTTAAAACAAGATGGCGGAAATACAAGGGAAAGGGGACAGGAATGGGCCCTTTCGTTATTATTGGTTCATGCGAGATGAACTTCTTAAAACCATATTGTGACTCCGCATTGGTTTATTACAAATATCCGATCCGTTTTATACTTTTGGTTTTCTCTTTAGTTCATTTTTTAGAATTGGCAACCAAAGCGGCCTAATCTCGACTGATGGTTGACTGATTGGTTGGTCTGCCAATTTAATGTATGTTGCCTCAATTAATTTCCTTTTGAAGAAATGTGGTTCCCGATGTATTATGTGGGGCTTCATCCCAATTCATATGATGGCCTTTGGACCAACAATGGTGTGCAATTTATGACTTTTCTGTGAAACCCTCTCTCGTGTTTTCTTTGTGTTCTTTTATCCATACGTTGAGTGGTCTTTTTTTCTCGCCTATGTATTCCCTATTGCAGCTACATTTTATACTGTAAACACAGTTTTTGGAATCCTGTGTGCCATTTTTTGGTTTTGTTTTTTACGAGACTTTGTCTAAGAGTGTTGTGTGTTTTAAACGCGGTTCTAATGTAGTACTTTCTACCTACTCTTCTAATTTTCTCCGATAATCCCGGCACATCGGGATTTTCTTGTTTCACTGAACGATGGCAAAATGTCCGGAAAAATCCTGTTTCCTTCACAATCCTTCCATCGTCAAAAATAACCTTCAAACAAAACAAAATATTAAAACAAGACAAAAATCACACAGACGATAATAAATAAAATAAAAACCATGACATTGATTTTTTGAGGTCCATTGATAAAACTAATATGTTTAAAAGTTATATTAAGTATTATAAAATGGTGTACAAAGATCTTTGTTTCATATTAGTAAATATGTTGTCCTAAACCAGATCACACCATTTATATGACAGTTCAGGATCACTTTCAAGACATAGGTAGACTCAGTTGGCAATCTGGTATTCCTGCAAGCTTTTAAACAATATTTATCTATCCTGAGAACTTAATTTGAAACTAATGTAAAAATGTTATATTTAGTAATCTAAATATGATGTGATATACATTAGAATGCGTGATGAATTTCGACTTCATGGAAATAAGGACATATAGTCATAACGTAATTGTCTTGATAAGATCCTTATACAAACATTCTAACAGTTAATTGTTACTCATGTATTTACTATGTTGTAGCAACAGCTCCCAAAATTATATATAAGTAGTCTGTAACACTCGTAAACAGAAACTGAAACTGTATACCAAGTGAGTATTATATACACCAAGAAAATTTATATTACTGTAGAAATTATTTTATTAAAAGTTAAGGCCGATCTCGTTGAATTATAAAATATTCTTATATTACTCTAAATGGCGCAGTGTAGCGGGTTATCGCAAGCAATGTCGAGCGTGGCCGCTGCTTGGATAGGTGACCGCTGAGCGATCCTGTCCTTGCAAGCGGCCCGCTGCCCGGCCATTGGTGGTGGTTTGGAAGTCACCTTTAAGCCGTTAGTCCCCAGGTTAAGTGTTAGAAAGGGCTTCTTAGCCCTAAATTCGCCTGGTAAAATAAGACATTCTTTACTTTTTTTTAATAAAATTATTTCTTTGTTTTAATTTTATAATTTTTTACATTATACATTATTTTAAATATTTTTAAATTAGCGTTATGTTTGATTTGTTTACTTTTCCACCGGAAGCAGGGAATGTTTTGTGGCCTCCTCATGATTACATGGGAACAAAAACCCTCTGCTTTAAGCCGATTAACCTTAGAATATCAGCGATTCAATAAGTCATCAGTTAGTTACGTGTCACTAATCAATTAGATGAGAGACCTACTCAGTTGTTCTAAAATTTTGAATGCAAAATTGTACTTGCTTATGTACCTGCGTATGTTAAATTGGCATACCTTGATTTGAAAACTACAGGGAATTGAGCTATGCACATTTATGTGTGTAATGTTGACTATTAGACATTATTAATTTGATATAAAATTTTGGAAAGTAAAATAATTGTGCGGCACAATTTTAAATTTCGTAATTTATATTGCTTAATATTTCAAACATAAAAGAGTTTTTGAATTTATCTGGTTGTTTCTAGTTATAGCATTAAATGTTAATAAAGTACAATGTGGTTTATTTTTTAGACAAGGCCTTTCAAAACCATAGGTCTCACCCTCAGGCTACTCCAAAATTTTTTTTTGTTAACATTTATTACTATTTGAAGTTTTTTTCCAATTGCTCCAAGAGTCTTCAATTTAAAATTATGTTTGTCCCATTGAGTTTTTTATATTACGTATTTTTGATACGAGCGTACAAAATCCTTACTAGACAACATTGCGGAAATTCATAGATTTGTACATAGCATAGATGACATTCTAGTTAGTCTTAGTAAAGAAACATTCCCTGATAGTGGCCATTCTCATTCCATGAAAAATTTTAACTCAAAATAATTCCTAACTTTGGACCAACCTGAAATATTTCTAATATTACATGATTATAATCAAATTTCATTCTTTCACCTATATATAGTAGATATATCTTACTGTTTTAAGAATGGAAGCTTGGAAAAAGGAATGGTTTGATATCAGTTATTATGCATTACAGGGCAAAACATATTTCTTTTACAATTGTCACGTCACAATAATAATTGTTCATTAGATTTTTGTTTATATCCACATGGTTTCCAGATAGTGCGCGTAGAAAGTTTTATCTAGCATATAAAATTTCGGGAATAATGATGCGAAAACGCTTGTTACCGTAGTTGATGTATTGTACAAACCCTATATTTATACATAGCTTGGTTAAATTCGCTAGACAGACTTAACCATAGATCGTTCCAAGATGGCGGTCAATCCCATTTGGTAAAAGTTATTTAGAATATTTCACAAGATAAATCAAAATAGATATAGATTATAGATTTTTTTCACAAAAATAGTAAAGTAAATTCAAGTAACATTTATTCCAATGTATCCTTAGATAAGGTTAAGTTTTTAAGATGGAGTTATATATATATATATATATATATATATATATATATATATATATAATATATACGAATTCAATTAAACCATAATTAGTAAATATGTTAACATAAACAAATTTTAATAGTTTTCTTAAAAAAGCAATTCGCAGTTTTGAGGTATGGTTTATAACAATTTTAGTGTGATAAGATTTCAAAATTATGGAATTTATCAATGTTTGAAACTGATACGATTATATTAACATATTATCATATAGAGTTACTGCCCCATCAGGTGTGGGATGTGAGGTACTGCATCTTCAGTTTAGCATTAGGAAATGACTGACGGCCTTATGTAAAAATTACCTTTCTTACGACTCAGCCGGAAGTGGTATTTTATGTGTGAATAAAGTAAACTAGCTTTATATAGCACTCTTATATACTTGTAGCTTAAGTCAAATTGTGAAGTTGAATCTACAACCCTCACAAAAAGCTAATTTTTCGAAAATCGGTTTCTTTTCCAGCAGAATGTTACATTTAGCTTCTCTTGAACAAGAATATATGCCAAATCCCTGGTTTGTTACCAGATTTTGGCCGATTTCAATGGCATTCTGAGACTCTTCTTCTTACCTATAAGATGCTAATAAGTGTGGTACCGTTGATAAATCCCAGATAATTACAACTCCACCAGGATCATGACAGATCACGTGATCACGAGACTGTTTAAGAAATTTTAATCTAGGTATTCATAAATTTTTAGATGGTATATGTTTCGAGTGCTTTGTTAGTCCTTAGTTGTAAAAACTGGCACTGCCGAGTTGACATTGACGTGAATATTGCAAGACTTGACGGTGGTATTAATGTAAACGGGTTAGCAGTGGCGTGGCGTTTTTATTGACTTCAAGATGGTTCTGATATTACTGTCGTATCGACGTGATGGTGGCATTGACGTCACGATAACATTGACGTCAGATGACAGTGACGTGCCTTAGTATTAATGTCAAAAAGGTATTGAATTAACGGCGACATTCACGTGAAGGAGGTACTGACGTATAGTAGTATTCTTATCCTGACAGTAATAATGATGTGAGGTTGGTATTGAATTGTTTCTTGCCTTTATCTGCAAGATCAAATACTACAAGAGAAAAATGAATAGTTGGAAGTCAGTTTGGAGGAATGTTTCTAGTATCTATTCTTAAACTGTTCAGATTTATTCCTTCAACGGGAAATGTTACAGAAATTAAAAAAATTAAACAAAAATTTTGTCAAAGCATCCAGCCATAAAGGTAAGTTACAAAGTACTTTGCATAAAAAATGAATAGACCTTGCATTCATACGGGAATATTAATGGAAGACATTTTTATCGGTAGCGCGTAAATAGTGTAACAGGTTAAATCTGTTACCTACAGTGGTAATCAATTTAAACATATACTATTTGCTATATTTTTATTATTTAAATTTAAAATAACAAATTCAGGTTATTCTTATTTCTAAGAGAGTTGACTAAATGTAATATGGTTAATATTTTACAGTTATTCATTCAAAATCTTATTTCTTCCTTTTTGTGGCTAGATACCGTGCATCAACGTCTTAAATGGAATCAGATATTTTATTGCATATTATATACTCTCATCTATATGATTAAAAGATAGGACTATAAAAAATAATAGATAATTATTTGATGAAGTTGGAATGACAATAAAAAAGGGAATATTACCGATATAATCAGAAACAGTAACATGTTTATTATTCTAAGAATAAATTTTCAGCTCAATGATAGATAAAAAATTAAATGTTTTCATAAAAATTCTATACTACTATAAAACTTGCCTCGCTAACCAATTTATGGTTATTTTTTTCGAATTGTAATAAGCCGGTTTGGAAGGTTGTAACATGGTCAGCTGATATTATCAGTAGGATTAGTTGTTTGTCATGTGTTGTTTTTCATTAATTTTACGTGGCATTTTCAGCTGTACTAGAGTTTGAAAATTGTGTGTATTTTAAGTTATGTGACGATGATTTTAAAAGCTAGTAGGAAAAAATATACAAACAACATTTACCTCAACATTTATTAAATCTTTCCCTACTATTACGTAAATGACATAGAAAGATAATAATACAATTTTACGTGTAAAGTTGATTATGAATAAAATGTAATTTTGTATGAATCATACTTGTTTTGTTTGTCGCTTATACAGACAAAAGGAAGAATGAAAAAAACATTATACTACGAAATATTTTATTCAGGGCTTCCATAAAAACATATTTATAGAAGAAAAATGATTCGTACGTTAGAAAACGACGTTGGCATTCTAGTGACGGAGCCTGGAGTATGAAACGTCGAAGAATAAACATTTCCCAAAGTTTGGACGTTTGTGTCGAGTGTTTAGAAGATATTTTTGATGTTTTTGTCAAATATTTTTAAGATATAAGTATTGAGAATTACTACTGAACAAACTTTTGTGGGACTGTAATAAGCTAAAATTACTACGATTAGATGATGGAAATTGCTCTCTTATGTGTTAGTTTCCCTTAATGTATTAACTTATAATACATTTAGTGAAACTAACCAAAAGAGAGCATTTCCATCACTTATCGTATATTTAGCCTATTACAGTCCACCTCACAATGTTTGTTCATAGTAATTCAATACTTATATCTAAAAAATAATTTGACAAAAACATCAAAATATCCTTCTAAACACTCGACACATACGTCCAAAACTTTGGAAATGTTATTCTTCGACGTTTCATACGCCAGGCTCCGTCCACCAAATCCAACGCGTTTTCCTAAAACATAACAACATTTGCTTCTATAATATGTTTTATGAAGCCCTGAATAAAATACTTTCGTAAGTATAAGGAATTTTTTCATCTTCCTTTTGTCTGTATAAGCGACAAATCAAAAACAAGTATGATTCATACAAAATTAACATTTTATTCAAATCATCTTTACACGAAAGATTGTATTATTATCTTCTAAGTCATTTACGTACTAGTAGGGAAAGATCATAAATGTTGAGTAAATTGTTTTTTAGATTTTTTCCTACTAGCTTTTAAAATCATCGTCACATAACTTAAAAAACAGCACAATTTCAACTCTAGTAACAGCTGAAATGCCACGAAAAATTAATGAAAAACAACACATGACAAACAACTAATCCTACTGTTAATATCAGCTGCCCATGTTACAACCTTCCCATCCCTTATTTACAATTCGAAAAAAATTAACCATAATTGGTTTACGAGGGCAAGTTTTATAGTAGTATAGAATTTTTAGAAAACTTTTAATTTTTTATCTATCTTGAGCAGAAAATTTATTCTTAGAATAATAAACAGTTTACGGTTTCACGATGATTATATCGGTAATATTCCCTTTTTTATTGTCATCCAACTTCAGCAAATAATTATATATTATCTTTGTTATAGTCCTATCTTTTAATCATATAGATGAGAGTAATAATATGCAATAAAATAGCTGATTCCAATTAAGACGTTGATCGCACGTATCTAGCCACAAAAAAGGGAAGAAATAGGATTTTGAATGAATAACTGTAAAATTTTAACCATATTACATTTAGTCAACTCCTTAGAAATACGAATAACCTGAAATGTTATTTTAAATTAATAATAAAAAAATAGCAAATAGTATATGGTTAAATTGATTACCACGTATATAACAGATTTGAACCTGTTACACTAGTTTACGCGCTACCGATAAAAATGTCTCCATTAATATTCCCGTATGAATGCAAGGTCTATTCATTTTTTATGCAAAGTAACATTGTACTTACCTTTATGGCTGATGCTTTGACAAAATTTTTGTTTAATTTTTTTATTTTCTGTAACATTTCCCGGTGAAGGGAATAAATCTGAACAGTTTTAAGAATAAGATACTAGAAACATCCGCCAAACTGACTTCCAACTATTCAGTTTCTCTTGTAGTATTTGATCTTGCAGATAAAAGGCAAAAACAATTCAAACCAACCTCACATCATTATTACGTCCAGGATACAGAATACTACTACGTCATACCTCTTCACGGTGAATGTCGCCCGTTTAATTCAAATACCTTTTTGACATTAATACTAAGGCACGTCACTGTCATCTGACGTCAATGTTATCGTGACGTCAATGCCACCATCACGCGATACGACAGTAATATCAGACCATCTTTGAAGTCAATAAAACGCCACGCCACTGCTACCGTTTTACATTAATACCACCGTCAATCCTTGCAATATCACTCAATGTCAACTCGGCAGTGCCAGTTTTTACAACTAAGGACTAACAAAGTCACTCGAAACGCTATACCATCTGAACAATTTATGAATACCTAGATTAAAAATATTCTTAAACAGTCCTCGGATCACGTGATCCTTCAGATCCTGGTGGAGTTTGTAATTACTGGGAATTTTTCAACGGTACCCACTTATTAGCATCTATAGTAAAAGAGAGTCTCTCAGAATCCATTGAAATCGGCCAAAATCGGTAAGCAAACCAGGATTTTGGCATATATTCTTGTTCAAGGAGAAGCTATTGTAACATTCTGCTGAAAGAACCGATTTTCGAAATTAGCTTTATGTGAGGTTGTAATTCACCTTCACAATTTGACTTAAGCTACAAGTATATAAGAGTGCTATAATAGCAGTACTTTATTCACACATAAAATACCACTTCCGCTGAGTCGTAAGAAAGGTAATTTTTACATAAGCCGTCAGTCATTTCCTAATGCTAAACTGAAAATTGCAGTACTCACATCCCACCACCTGATGGGCAGTAACTCTATATGATAATATGTTTTAATATAATCGAATCAGTTTCAAACATTGATAAATTCCATAATTTTTGAAATCTTATCACACTAAAATTGTTATAACCATACCTCCCAAACTGCGAACTTGCTTTTTTAAGAAACTCCATAGTAAAATTTGTTTTTATGTTACATATTTACTAATTATGGTTTAATTGAATTCGTATTATATATATAGTATATTTATAATATATATTACTATACATATATATATATAATCCATCTTAAAAAACTTAACCTTATCTAAGGAATACATTGAATAAATGTTACTTGAATTTACTTTACTATTTTGTGAAAAAAATCTACTAGCTATCTCTATTTGATTATCTGTGAAATATTTCTAAATAACTTTTTACCAAATGGATTGACCGACATCTTGGAACGATCTCTTGTTAATCTGTCTAGCGAATTTAAACAAGCATGTATAAATATAGGTTTGTACAATACATCAACTACGTAACAAGCGTTTTCGCATCATTATTCCCGAAATTTATATCTAGATAAAACTTTCCTACCGCACTAGCGTGAAACCATGTGGGATATAAACAAAATCTTAAATGAACCAATTATTATTGTGACGTGACAATTGTAAAAGAAATAGTTTGCCCCTGTTAATGCATAATAACTATATAAAACCATTCTTTTCCAAACTTCCATTCTTAAAACATAAGATATATTACTATATATAGTGAAAGAATGAAATTTGATTATATCATGTAATATTAGAAATATTTCAGTTGTCCAAAGTTAGGAATTATTTGAGTTAAAATTTTTCATGGAATGAAATGCCACTAGCAGGGAAGGTTTTCTTTACTAAGACCTAACTAGAATGTCATCTATCTATGTACAAATCTATGAATTTTCCGCAATGTTGTCTAGTAGAGGGATTCTGTACGCTCGTATCAAAATACGTAATATAAAAAACGTCATGGGACAAAACATAATTTTAAAATTGAAGACTCTCGGAGCAATTGGAATAAAACTTCATATAGTAAATAAATGTTAACAAAAAAAATTTTGGAGTAGCCTGAGGGTGAGACCTATGGTTTTGAAAGGGCTTGTCTAAAAAATAAACCATCATTGTACTTTTGAATAACATTTAATGCTATAACTAGAAAACAACAGCAGATAATTCAAAAACTCTTTTAGTTTAAATATTAACAATATAATTTACGAAATTTAAAATTGTGCCGCACAATTATTTTACTTTCCAAAATTTTATATCAAATAATAATGCTTATAGCAACATTACACACATAAATGTGCATAGCGTCAATTCCCTGTATTTCAAATCAAGGTATGCCAATTTAACATACGCAGGTACAAAGCAAGTACAATTTTGCATTCAAAATTTTTAGAACAACTGAGTAGTCTCTCATCTAATTGATTTAGTGACACGTAACTAACCTGGATGACTTATTGAATCGCTGATATTTCTAAGTTAATCGGCTTAAAGCAGAGTGTTTTGTTCCATGTAATCATGAGGAGCCACAAAACATTCCCTGCTTCCGTGGAAAAGTAAGACAAATCAAACATACGCTAATTTTTAGAAAAATCTTTATAATAAATTTTGTAAATGTAAAAAGTATAAAAATTTAAAACAAAGAAATAATTTTATTAAAAAAAAGTAAAGAATGTCTTATTTTACCATGCAAAATTTGAGCTAAGAAGCCTTTCTAACACTTAACCTGGTGACTGAACGCCTTAAAGGTGGACTTCCAAAACCACCACCAATGGGCCGGGCAGGGCGGCGCCTTGCAAGACAGGATCGCTCAGCGGTCACCTATCCAAGCAGCGGCACGCTCCGACATTGACTTGCGATAACCGCTACACTGCGCCATTTAGAGTAATATATGAATATTTTTAGTCAACCGAGATCGGCCCCTTTAACTGTTTAATAAAAAATTTCTACATAATATAAATTTTCTTTTGGTGTATTATATTACTCATTGGTATACAGTTTTTCAGTTTCTGGGTTTACGAGTGTTTACAGACTACTTTTATATTTTAAAATGTTTGGGAGCTGTTGGCTACAACATAGTAAATACATGATAACAATTAACTGTTTTAGAATGTTTGTATAAGGATCTTATCAAGACAATCGTTTTATGACTAATGTCCTTATTTCCATGAAGTCGAAATTCAATTCCGCATTCTAATGTTATCACATCATATTTAGATACAAATAAACATTTTTACATTAGTTTTCAAATTAAGTTCTCATGATAGATAAATATGTTTAAGAAGCTTGCAGGGAATACCAGATTGCCCAACTGAGTCGACCTAAATTGTCTGAAAGGATCCTAGAAGCTGTCATATAAATGGTGTGATCTGGTTTAGGACAACATATTTACTAATAAAACAAAGATCTTTGTTTATTAAAAAAAAACACCATTTTATAATACTTAATATAACTTTTAAACATATTAGTTTATCAATGGACCTCAAAAAATCAATGTCAATGTTTTTAATTTTTATTTATTATCGTCTGTGTATTTGTCTTGTTTTAATATTTTGTTTGTTTGAAGGTTATTCTTGACCGATGGAAGATAGTGAAGGAAACAGGATTTTTCCGGACATTTGCCATCGTTCAGTGAAACAAGAAAATCCCGATGTGCCGGGATTATCGAGAAAATTCGAAGAGTAGGTAAAAGTACTACATTAGGAACCGCGTTTAAAACACACACACTCTTAGACAAAGTCTCGTAAAAACAAAACCAAAAAATGGCACACAGGATTCCAAAAACTGTGTTTACAGTATAAAATGTAGCTGCAATAGGGAATACATAGGGCAGAAAAAAAGACCACTCAACGTAATGGATAAAAGAACACAAAGAAAAGCATGAGAGAGGGTTTCACAGAAAAGTCATAAATTGCAACCATTGTTGTCCAAAGGCCATCATTGAAAGTGGGATGAAGCCCACATAAGTACATCGGACCACATTTCTTCAAAAGGAAATTAATGAGGCAACATACATTATATTGGCAGACCAACCAATCAGTCAACCATCAGTCAGATTAGGCCGCTTTGGTTGCCAATTCTAAAAAATGAACTAAAGAGAAAACAAAAGTATAAAACGATCGAATATTTGTAATAAACCAATGCGGAGTCACAATAATTGTTTAGAAGTGCATCTCGCTTGAACCAATAATAACGAAAGGGCCCATTCCTGCCCCGTTCCCTTGTATTTCGCCATCTTGTTTTAACCAGCCGTCACATTACCATTGGCTAGTCCCTCTGATCAGTCGTAGGTGGTTAGTAGAGACGAGTGAAGACGTATTGTACCGTATTCCGTAGTTTAGTTTAAATGAATTAGTGTTTGGTTATAGTTTTGTATTAAGTGCCATGTCTTTTAGAGTTAGTGAATTGACAAACAACATGTAGTTGTGATTCCTGACTTTGGCGTGCCACAACGCTTAGTAAGATTTGTTTATCTTTAACCTAGTTTTGTAATTATGTATTAGGTTTAGTTCTTTACCTGAAGAAGAGATCAATTGCAGATCCGAAACGTAGTGTACTGTGTTCTTGTTTCACTAACGATGGCAAATGTCCGGAAAAAATCCTGTTTCCATTAATATGTTGTGTTTCCAAAAATTTATTTATAGTTATGTATATCTATCTTACGATGACAAAGCTTGTTCGGTCTTCATAGAATTAAAATATTAATGACTGAATTTAATCATGATCATGTAGTGATAAGGGGCTCCATTTTATAATGTAAAAATTAAACTTAAATAGATCTTTATACTTCAAAGAAACATGAACAAGTTTTGAAAGTGAAGTTAATCTGTGAATGTTTTTGTAAATCTACTGCTCACACTCACCACTTTATTATTTTTTGTTTCGTTTATCCTCTACCTCCACTAGACCTTATGTTCACAGGAAATAATATAAAGGGTGAATAAAAATAAAGGGAAACCCTACCCCTATATTTTGATCTAAAATCTATATGGAGATATCCTATGGCTTGTGGTGTCAATAAAGGGAAAGGAATTTTAATTTTAAGTGATTTTAAAAAATCATAAATTATGTGTCTTCCAAAAGTAACGGATTTAGGTCACTTTAAAAATTATAAATGAAAACCCCCTCATTATACAATAGCATAAAAAACTTAAAGAATGGTGAAAAACCAAAGAGCGCTATCCACCCTTCAGGTGTTGTACGATGTTTTGCGAAACAATCGATTTAATGTGACTCAAGATAATATACTCCAATTTCACGATTATAAAATTAAAAAAATTATAGTTATTTTTGGGGTTCGAATGAAAATTAAGTTCAGGCAAAAGGGTTCTTTAATGCTGCAACATCCTGATAGACCTATGGCCCAAGAAATAATTTAAGATATTTAGTAAAGAATTTTTCGATATCCAAGACATATTTCAGATGCTCCACTCTTAGCTCGGCTCCTTTAGAGGGGAACAAAACATGTGACTTTGTAGCACAATTATATAGAAATCTAAGTAGTCTACCAGTTAAGTACAAATATTTCACGTTTCGAATGGGTATGGTGTACTCTTGCCGAAGGAAAATGAATGTTAATCTTTAGAAATTCAGCTTGATATGAGTTAAATGAAGACGACCCATCCATCGCCTACAAATTTGTGAAGAAAACGAACACTCATTTCTCTCATTCATTTTTGTTCAAAAACGTTTGTTTCAGTGAGGGAATGCAGTTTATTTTCGCAATGAAGCTGTAATCCATATACAACTGCCTACTGAAACCACAGAGAATCATCCATGTTTTCCTACACCCAATATCAAAGATAAAGTAAAAATTGTATGGTTTAATATTTTAGGATCACATTTAGAGACACACTTTTTAGTAAAGGTGTCTTCTCAAAGCTTTAAGAGACGAAAAAATGATCACATAAAATTACAGTTATAAAAAAGGAACACAATTATTGTGAAGATATATTTTTACTTCCAGCAGGATTGTGCCCCTAGCACGTTTTGCCGGTTAACTAAAAACCACGGCAGAACTTTTTCAAAACGGGTGGGGACTCAACCTACGCTTGTTGTCACTGCGAAATAGTAAGTGACTTCATTTGAAACATTTTTGGAATTTGACTTGGAACGTTTTAAAAATAAATTTTCTGGTAACTCTGCTAATATTTTTGGATAGGGAAGAGAGAGTGGGATCTATGGTTTTCGTAATTATTTAGTACCAACAGGGAAATATCTTCTTATATAAATGTATAAATGTCCTCACTTTGTATATTATATATGAATGTAATTGATGCCTACAATTAGGAACATTTTTTAACTAGTACGTCTCCAAATTTTTAAAGATTTTCAAATTGTACCCAGTTCATATTGTGTTTCATGAACTGTAAAAAATAAAAAATAAAAAAATTAAAAAAAAATAATAATTAAAAAATAAAAATTAACTTCAATAAAATAAAATACATTAAATATTTAAATAATAAAAAAAAAAAGAAAATAAAAAAAAAAGAAAAAAAAAAAAAAAAAAATTAAAATAAAATTCAGATTAATATGAAAATTGTCCAAAATTAATAACAGAGATTTTTTGCTGTTCAGAGCAAATACGTTTTACACCTTCCCAAAAAAGGGCAACATATATAAAATAACTCAAAGTATGTACATAATTAGCACACTTTTACAACTTTTAATGGGGTAAGTTTTTAAATCAACAAAGTCCTCGAACTATTTCTTATTTCAGGACTTAAATTATAAAATTTATATTAGTGTTTTTTATATTTTATTTTTACAGCAGCCATATTTAATATTTCCCCAACGCTTTAAAAGTAATTACTTATAGCTCGAATCTTTAAATCATTCGTCTTTTCTGAAATAGAACATTTAGACATTGTATAAAGAATGAAAATAATACTAAGCTTTTAGGGCCAACACACCAGAAAGAATAGATTAATCGTTGTAAGCTATAAAAGATTTTTATTTCTTTCTAAAGACTTCCAGTTATTTATAAAAGCGTTCCAAAAAAAACTCCTATACTGGACTTAGCCTCCAACCGTAAGAAGAGCCGATAAAGATTTGTCGTCTCATCTGCTCTTTTAACTGTCTAGCTTTACCAGCCGTAAGGTCTTACAATTACTTTTAGTGTCACCTAATGACACCTGGAAGTTAAAAGTGTTGTTTATTGTCTGGCCACTATACGTACAAATATTTGGACTGGATTTTACTTACATTTCACTTAAATATTCTTAAAGGTTTCATAATTAACATGTTGGTTTAATATTATTTTAAAATATCCATCCCGCAAAAAATTTTGGGGGAAAAAGGGAATTGGAAAATTTTTTTTTTTTTTATGATTTTTCCTTTAAAAGGGTTTTAAATTTTTTTAAGTTTTTTTTTTAAAAAAATTAAAAAAAAAATTAAAAAAAAAAATTTAAAAATAAAATTTTTTTCAAATAAAATAAATATTAAATTTCTTTAAATAAATAATAAAAGTTTATATATGGAGGGAAAATAAAAGAAAAAGAAAAATAAAAATATTTTTTAAAAAAAATTAAAATGAAAATTTTGTTAATTGATTTAAATTAATTAACAGATATTTTTTTTTCAAGAAAATACGTTTTACCCTTCCCAAAAACAACAGAAATTAAAATACACAAATTATTTTTTTTTTTTTTTTTTTTTTTTTTTTTTTTTTTTTTTTTTTTTTTTTTTTTTTTTTTTTTTTTTTTTTTTTTTTTTTTTTTTTTTTTTTTTTTTTTTTTTTTTTTTTTTTTTTTTTTTTTTTTTTTTTTTTTTTTTTTTTTTTTTTTTTTTTTTTTTTTTTTTTTTTTTTTTTTTTTTTTTTTTTTTTTTTTTTTTTTTTTTTTTTTTTTTTTTTTTTTTTTTTTTTTTTTTTTTTTTTTTTTTTTTTTTTTTTTTTTTTTTTTTTTTTTTTTTTTTTTTTTTTTTTTTTTTTTTTTTTTTTTTTTTTTTTTTTTTTTTTTTTTTTTTTTTTTTTTTTTTTTTTTTTTTTTTTTTTTTTTTTTTTTTTTTTTTTTTTTTTTTTTTTTTTTTTTTTTTTTTTTTTTTTTTTTTTTTTTTTTTTTTTTTTTTTTTTTTTTTTTTTTTTTTTTTTTTTTTTTTTTTTTTTTTTTTTTTTTTTTTTTTTTTTTTTTTTTTTTTTTTTTTTTTTTTTTTTTTTTTTTTTTTTTTTTTTTTTTTTTTTTTTTTTTTTTTTTTTTTTTTTTTTTTTTTTTTTTTTTTTTTTTTTTTTTTTTTTTTTTTTTTTTTTTTTTTTTTTTTTTTTTTTTTTTTTTTTTTTTTTTTTTTTTTTTTTTTTTTTTTTTTTTTTTTTTTTTTTTTTTTTTTTTTTTTTTTTTTTTTTTTTTTTTTTTTTTTTTTTTTTTTTTTTTTTTTTTTTTTTTTTTTTTTTTTTTTTTTTTTTTTTTTTTTTTTTTTTTTTTTTTTTTTTTTTTTTTTTTTTTTTTTTTTTTTTTTTTTTTTTTTTTTTTTTTTTTTTTTTTTTTTTTTTTTTTTTTTTTTTTTTTTTTTTTTTTTTTTTTTTTTTTTTTTTTTTTTTTTTTTTTTTTTTTTTTTTTTTTTTTTTTTTTTTTTTTTAAAAAAAAAAGGGGTTTTTAAATTGCTTAAAATTTTAAAAACCCCAAAAAATGGTTTATTTTTATTTAAAAAATTCATAAAACCCCCTAAATTACCCAATTTTCTTAAAATTAAAAAAAAAAAAAAGAAAAATTTTTTTTTTAAAATTAAATTTTTTTATTATTTTTTAAAATAATAGAAAAAACTTTGGTTTTTTGCAAAAAAACCCTTAATTTTTTGAAAGGGGTTTAAAATTTCTTGGGGGTAAATTTTACATAAAAGTTAGCCCGGGTTAAATCCGGGAAATTCAGTTACCCCAATTTTTTTTCCCCAAATTTTTTTTTGGGGAACCGGTGTTTTATAAAGGGGGTTTTTTTTAAAAATAATTTTTTAAAAGAAAAATTTAATACTCTTAGAATTGATTTAAAAGTAAGGAAAAACACAAATTGACTATACATTCCTAGGTTTAAGAAATACAAGAACCTAAATGATCGGTAGATTTTTTCACTAAAATAAATAAACACGAAAGGTAAATTTATTTATTTTAAAATTTATTTTAATACTCAAAAGAGAGAAGTGTATGTTAGGAATTTTATTGGCTGAACATTAGCGAAGAAATATTCTTGACTAGGAAATTTTCATTTATGTTTTGTATATCAGTCTGCCTGTACGATTTCCTCAAGTACGAAATACCCTATAGACTTTAAATTTTGCATTCTTCTTTAAAGGTAACTATGATGGCAGCATGATACAGAAAAAACTAATTTTTTTATAGTTTTACACGTAATAATTTAACAAATATAGTACGCGATACATAGTATTGCGAACTTCTGTCTTGTAACATTTTGTGATTGTAAAAATAAAATTTGTACTAAAATTTATTAAAAGAAAGGAAGGAAAAGGAGGACTTGTAATTGCTTATTCCAAATTTTTAGACATAACCACCATATACATGGTGTGTACTCTCCTACTTAAAAGAGCACTTCAGTAACCAACTACCTCAATTATTTCCAAGATTTTCGTTAAAATAGATACAAGAAATTAAAAGAAAAGAATAACTAGTTTTGGTTTATAATTTCCGAATTTTACTTATTATTTACATTTGGGAACATATGAAACTGAGAAAGGTTAGAACGTTAAATGGTTATTTTAGTCAACCTTGACAGAAACTTAATTATACATGGGAAAATGGAGTTAAAACTTTTTCGTGTGGAGTTAAATTACTAGCATGTAGATTAGACTCGTGCTAGTAATCCAGTGGAATATTGCTAGTATGGACAAAAAAAGCCAATCTAACTATTTGCCAGAAATGTGTTGATTGGGTGAACCCTGGTGTTTCTATCAGAGGGATGTAGGTGTTTTCATCCAACCTGACTATACGTAGAGACAGAACATATACCTGATTATTAAACGCTTCCTATTACAAATCACACTCCAACCAACTAAGAATTTAAACTTGAACTTACAACTTGAGACAGTTATAGCAATAAATAGTGGCTCGAAGTTGATAAATGATCAGTTTGAAAACGAAAAGTTTGGATCCATCCGGCAGGCCAAGAGAAACTGTGTCAGTCTCTTGAGTAATAGGCTAAATGGTGTTCAGAAAAACCCCATGTACGGAGAGGAACCATCATAGAGCACGTGTTTTTTAGCCTGAACAATTTAAATTTTACAGATAATCTCGTATGTTTTTCAGTTGTTAGGTTACACGGATTAATATTTTACATGTTAATATCTGATATAATTGTAATTAGTTTACTTACAATTTTAATCATGATGCTATGTTCTTGTTACAACCCAGTTATACAATATGACCAACGAAAAATTTTCGCGAACAGTCCACCAAATGCATTGATGCCAATGTTCGAAGTAACATGTAACCTTCCTTTAATGATATCACGTGAAAATACAGAGGATCAATAATACATTTTTCTAGCACCTCGATTGACAGGCTTCGCTAACAGTCAACCAATAAAATATAAAGTCGTCATTTATAATCTCATATATTAAAGAGAATTATTGCGAAAGTAGGATAATTTGAAAAGTAAATTGAATGTGACGTTGATGCTACAGCGTTTCATTTCTTCTTTATTTTAATATTCCAATAACTGTCAGTCTTCCCAGCTTTCGCCTCCACAGAAAACGCGTTCTGTTACGTATTACTAGACTACTGCTTATAACCTTCATTTTCCTCTTGTATCCCTCAGTGGCAACTTAAGCATCTAAGTATAAAAGTCCATTTTATACCAAGTGTAAGTGTAAGAATTTGTAACATGACCTCGTTTGTCGTAGCCATAACGGCAAACAAACATACCTGCTACTGGAACTCGTTTACTCGTTAGAAGTACTTTTAACTATATAATAATCGCTCTGACAATAATTAAATCCCTGCTTACCATCTATTTGCACTTATTCATCTCTTAGTCGAATATATATAAACTTTCAGCAATAAAAGGATTATTATAATTTCTTTATAAAATCAGCTAGCAATGTGGAAACCTTGAACATTTGTTTCTTTACGTAGATTGAACATTAGTCTCTTATAAAAAGTTACAATCATCCAAGGTATAAAGAGTTAAATTCAATCAGCTCAACTCTATATTAATGATGAATGTTGAAAACTAAATTCTTACCATATCATTACCCTTTCATTTCGAAGATCACCTTAACTGTGCATGTAACTAGTGTTATGTTTTGTCTGGATCCCAAACTCCGAAACATATTTATTTTGTACCTAAAAATGTCTCTAACGACGGAAAAATTCGTAGTAATAGTATTTTGGACTTCATTATTTTTATTCTAGAATTCAGCATCTTTATAGAGCCCGCGTTAGGTCATGTGTAACGGTATTAACCACAAATAAATTGTAATAGTTACTCGTATTTATAACTGTTACTACAACGTGCAAAAGTTACAACCGGGATTCTTAGCAAACCTCTAGTATTGACATCTGGAACCCGCATAGCCTCAAGCTCTCCTCAATATCCAGCTTTCAAATGGCAGAAATCACATCAAGAATTCTGCAAGTAAATTTTCTTGTCTTGATAATAATAAATATAAAAACGTGCAGAAAAAAGTAGAGTTGCGCTAAGCGTTAAGACGTAAATTGTGTTATTGTCACGAAACAAATATTATCTATGCACATTATTAATGTATAACACTTAAACCAAAAAATAAAATTTTATTTGTGAAAATTTGCCCTACAAAAAAATCAATGTTAATATTAAAAACGCGTAATACATCAGTTAATTATTTGAATATATAATATAAAGTCACCATATAAAAATAATTAGTTTATATGATATATAAATTATTTCAAAACAAAAGTTGTTATCTCACATAGTACTATTTTTATTTACCAATCTGAAAAAGTATTATGTACCTTATTAAAATTTATAAATTCAAGTAAACAAATTCTATAAAAAACATTGGTTACTATATTAATTTTCGTATGATTCATTACAAATAAAGTTTAAAGTATTTTAAATAACCAATATCAATGGTTTGGTTTTAATTTACTTCCTCGTATTATATTGTACCTACTTATAACAATAAGAGGACTGCAAAAATCAAAGTTGGATTGGAAAAAAAGTCAATTGCAGGATTGGAAGGGTGGACCGAAGGGTGGAAGTGACCAGATGCTTCAGATGTTTTCGTCTACGGCCATCTGCAGACGGACTGCAAGGGACTCGACAGGAAGGCATTAAACCTTTGCCTGAGGTGCGGGGATAGCGGACACAAGCGCGATACCTGTGCTGCTAAGGCAAAGTGCTTTCTGTGTGCTAACGAAGATCATGGCACCGTTAACACCAAGCACACTCCTGGCTCGAGAAGCTGTCCTCACGTTTAAGAGAGCTCTTGAGGTTTCTAGAACAAAAAAGTGATGCGTGTCCTCCAAGGCAATTTCCATCGTAGTCGAGTAGCTAACGATCTTCTTTCCCAGCTTATTCTGGAAAAACAGATCGATCTGCTCATCCTAAGCGAGCACTATCGTGACCGGGATGGACCCAACTGGTTTCCGGACTATCTGGGGGCCACTGCCATCTGGGTCCCGAATACCAGCGTGTTGGTTAAAGGTCACGGTAGAAGCAGAGGAATTGTATGGGTGAATGCCAGCGACGCAATTTTTTGTGAGCTGCTATTTCTAAACTATTGTTCACATAGCGGATTTCCAGAATCAGCTAGATGGCCTAGAGGATATTATCTTGACCCTAGGTAACAGTAGGATAATCTTAGCTGGAGACTTCAACGCCAAGTCTGTAGAGTGGGGCATGCCCGCGACGGATGTGAGGGGTTTCCGGATTCTGGAGATGGCAGCCCGGACCGGTCTAGTGGTCTCTAATGTGGGGAGTGCACCCACTTTCAGAAGACCAGGTTACGGACAGACCATCCCCGATGTCACTTTTTAGTCGGAGGGACTCGCAGGAAGAATCACGGTCTGGAGGGTGATCGAGGATTATACCGGTTCCGATCACCAGTACGTCACCTTCAGTCTCATCGGAAGCAGACTGAGCCGAATCGTACCAACTCGGGCTTCAGGCTGGAATGCTTCTAGGCTTAGTCCTGAATCCTTGTCCTTTGATTGACGAGGGCAAGGATACAGTTCTCTCTTTAGCGGGTAGTGCCACAGACATTGTTGAACGCCACTATGAGTCTCATTTGCGCGCGGCCTGTGACGCCGCAATGCCGCGGAAAAAGATCCTTGCGGAGAAACAGGCGCTCGGCTTACTGGTGGACGGAGGATATCGCCAATCGACGGAGAGTTTTGTTTGAGGCTTAGACGGAAGGTTCACCCGGGGAAGAAGGAGGGGTGTCTGGTTTCCGAAGCTCTAATGCAAAAAGTACAGGGATGCCCGTAGAGGTCTCAGGCAGGCGATCACGGTGAGCAACACCTCCCGGTGGAAGGAGCTCAAGGACGATCTAAACGCCGATCCTTGGGGATTGGGCTACCAAATCGTCATGCGACGACTAGGTGCCCAATCTGCTAGCCCTAACATGAGCGCAGCCCAACTGGAGGTAATGCTCTGTTTCCGTCTCACCAGATTAGGCCGGAGGAGCATATCGCAGTTCGTCCCGAAGAGGTACCTCCGTTCAGTGAACCAGAGCTGAAAACCGCCATCGCTTCGATGCGCTGTCGGAAAGCTCCCGAGCCCGATGGAAACCCAGCGGAAGTGCTGAGAGTAGTGGCTAGTGGTTCACCGCAGCGGCTTCGCGATATCTTATCTTCTTTCGGTTGAACATGGTCCGTGAACTCACCAACACGAGTTTCTGCCGCGTCGAGTACAGCCATCGACAACGTCATCACAAACATCCCAGACGTTTCGGTCTCTGTTCTGAACGCGGCCATCTCGGATCACTTCGCCCAGGAAGCCATAATTACCCACACCAAACCAAAATTTGAACCTCCCTCCGTGAAAATAAAACGAGATTTAAAGTCTGCAAATGTTGATCTTTTCAACAATTGTCTCAGGTAGGAGTCGTGGTCATTATTGGATTCTTTCGATCAAGTGGAGGAAGCCTTCAATGCATTTTTAAAGCGAGTAATTTTTCATTTAAATGTCACCTGCCCATTCAAAAATTTCAAAGAGCGTTTTCAAAGGAAAAGAGATACCTGGATTACCCAGGAATATTCTCAAATCAAGAGAAAGGCTCAAGTTTTATCATTCGATATAAGTAGGGACAGAAAACGAACAATTCAAAACTTTTTTTCGAAATTTCAAGCAAAATTATCGAAAAGAAATAAGGATGGCCAAGGCACGAGATGTCGAAACCAAACTGAGACAATCAGACAATTTTTCAAAAAGCGCTTGGAACATTATAAAAAACAGCACAAAACAACAAAGTTTTTCAAAATTTTCAATTCCAACACTTAAAACAACAAATAAAATAATTGATGATCCGTTTGAAGTGGCAAGTGAATTTAACAATTTTTTTTCAACTGTGGCTGAACCAGACGACTCATTTTCGGATAGCCCTCGCGATGATCCATTGACGAGACCGATCTCATCTATGGTTCTTTTTCCTGTGAGTGAGGTGGAGGTGGCCCGTATCGTGCGGGATTTGAGACCGAAAAAATCCAGTGACACCAATGGCATGTCTGTGTGGTTGCTCAGGGGTTGCTTCAAATACCTCTTGACTCCAATCACCCGACTGATCAATCTTTCATTTGCTCAAGGCGTATTCCCGTCAGCATTGAAGATTGCCAAAGTTATACCAATTTTCCAAAAAGGACGATGCTTGCATTCCAAGCAACTATCGTCCAATTTCTATACTCCCAGTTTTCAGCAAAATTTTTGAAAAAGCTTTTCTCAAACAATTTGAACAATTTCTTGATCGTTACGAGGTTCTATGTCCCGAACAATTTGGGTTTAGAAAAAACAAGTCGACAATCGATGCTGTAACGAATCTTATTTACAATGTTGTCGAGGGCCTGGAGAGGCGAGAGCACGTGCTAAGCATATTCCTCGACCTCTCTAAAGCTTTTGACTGTGTGCATCATGCAAACACTGTTGCACCAGTTGTGGTCAAGTGGTATTCGGGGACTGCCGCACGATTGGATCTCGTCTTATTTAAAAGATAGAGAGCAGTGCGTGCAGATTGCGAGTGTCCTTGTCAGGCAAAGTTAAAATGCCCTACGGTGTCCCACAGGGATCAATATTAGGGCCAGTCCTTTTTCTAATTTACGTCAACAGATTGAATTCTGCAATCCAGAATGGAAAATTGATTCAATATGCTGACGACACGACTCTCTGCATCAGATCAAAATCAAAAAACGAACTTGAAATGGAGTCATTCATTGAGTTGAATTCATGCATCGAATATTTCTCCAGAATCAACCTGAAAACAAACAGTTCAAAATCAAACGTCATACATTTTTGCCTTCGGCAACAACAAGAGCAAGAGCTTCGACCCGCGGTGATGGTGGACGATTTCCTTCTGGAAGAAACAGACTCGATTAAGTTCCTTGGAATGTACCTTGATCGGGGGCTGACATGGGACGATCACATTGAAAACGTTTGCTCTAAGGTCGCTTCGGAAATTTATGTCCTGCGCAATCTTGCAAAATTTTGTTCGTTGGATGTATTAAAAATGGCCTATTTCGGTCTGATACATCCACATTTGACATATGGCTTGAGATTGTGGGGAAGCTGTTCCAAATACAGATTTGAAAGAGTTTTTCAGATCTCAAAAGAAAGCCGTAAGAATTCTTTCAAAATTAAACCCCAGAGAGTCGTGCAAATATGCCTTCAGGGAGCTTGGATTGCTGACCCTTCCCTGTCTCTATATTCTCGAGGTGGCCTTGTACTGCCGATTTAAATGCGAGTTGGTGCAGGGTAGGGATGTCCACCATTATGGGACTAGAGGCAGGAATAAATTTCGAGTCGAACAGCACAGAACGGCAGCTTTCGAACACTTACCATCTCAAGTTGGAGTCGGTCTAATCAATAGGCTCCCTGAAGGCATCAAACAACTCAATGAAAACAAAAAAATTCAAAACTCGACTAAAACATTTTCTTATGTCAAAGGCATTTTACTCAACTGATGAGTTCATGATGGGCCGCTGGGATGAAAATTTTTGAAATTAAACAACCACGAAATCCCCGGTTCTGGTACATACAAGAATCGTATTGCATTGTATGTATTTACCTTGACCAATATCATTTATCTGATGTACTTATCTACTTTATATAGTTACGTTGACGCATGCCATGCAATATTGTAATTGTTTCACGCAATAAAGGATATTATTATTATTATTATTATTAATATGTATAACCGCTGCCTGCTGGAAGGCGTGTTCCCTCCTCGTTGAAAGATCCAGCGCCTGGTTTTGATTAGCAAGGGAAAAGGAGACCCCACAAGCCCGTCCGCATACAGACCCCTCTGCATGCTGGACACAGCGGGGAAACTCCTCGAGCGATTGCTCAAACCTAGGCTGATCCAGGCTGTTGAAGCGGCGGGAGGACTATCTGACCGCCAGTTCGGTTTTCCGCGCGGGTCGTTCTACGATTGGTGCTGTCGGCGAGGTTGTCAGAGCGTTCGAGTCAGTACAGCAGGGAGACCATCGGTACCCGCAAACTGGTAATGCTGGTAAGACTGGATGTAAGGAACGCCTTTAACTCGGCCAGTTTGGCTGACATGCTCGGTGCCATACAGTCCACGTTTTTGATTCCACCGTATCTCTTAAGACTGCTAAATAACTACCTTAGGGATCGGAAACTGGTCTTTGGAACGTTGGAGGACGGACCTCGTAGTAGGGAAGTGACGGCAGGTGCTGCCCAAGGCTCGATTCTTGGCCCAGACATGTAGAACATAATGTACGACGGGGTTCTTCGTATGGAGATGCCGCACGACACCTTCTTCGTTGGTTATGCAGATGACATTGCCGTAGTCATAACCGCGAGAGAGTTGGAAGAGGCGCAGAGATTGCTAAGTCTAGCTCTGAGGCGAATACTCTGCTGGATGGGTGAGCATGGACTGTCTTTGGCCACCGAGGAGACAGAGATCGTGCTTCTCACCAGGAGGAGGATAGATCCCGTCGTGCAGCTAAACGTCAACACGGAGCTCATCGATACCAAACGCTGCGTCAAGTATATAGGAGTGAGAATGGATTCCCGTATGACATTCTGGGACCAGATCACCTGTGCGGCCGAGAAAGCTGAAAGGATTGTGGCCAATATGAGTTGACTCATGACCAACGTCGGTGGACCCGCAGAGGCTTAGCGCCGAGTCCTTATGTCCGTGACGAACTCGGTTATCCTCTACGGTTGCGAGATATGGGCGGATGCCTTGCGGCAGAAGCGCTGCAGGAAGAAGGTCGTGGCGGTGCAGACGAAAGGTGCTCTCCGGATTTCATCTGCCTATCATACCGTTTCGGATCCGGCCGTCCTTGTGGTTGCGGGGGTAATCTTCTTGCTCTTGAGCGGAAACGTGCCTACGATGGGAATGGCACTGTCAGTCCTGCTGCTGCCCGTTCGCACACAATGGATGAGTGGCAAATTGGGAGTGGCTCGATGGAAGACGGAGAGTTGAGGACGTTGGTCTTTTAGGCTCATAGGTGATCTGAGGGGATGGACCGAAAGAGAGCATGGAGAGGTAGACTTCTAACTTACCCAGCTTCGCACTGGGCACGGTTGTTTCGGCTTCTACCTAAACAGAATGTGGTTAATCCTGAGTCCAGAATGCCATTACGGGGATTCGGATGCGGACGATGCCCTGCACACCTTCTTTAAATGTAGAAGGTGGAAAACGGAGAGAAGGGAGCTGGAGGCAGCTATCGGGCGAGTTTCGCCGGAGATTCTTATAGAAGAGATGTTTTCCAGTCCCGAATCGTGGAGCGCTGTCGCTGCTTTCTGCAAGAGAGTGCTAAGGCAAAAGAGAAGAGAGCAACTATAAAGCACCAGAATAGCTCATGCCGGTGGATTTTAGAATGAAGTAATGCCCATTGGGCGATCGATGGCACCCTCTTGAAGTAGTTGTAGAGATGCGTTCCCGAGAGGGTTTCCAATGCCTGGACCGGTAGGTTTTTAGTTGGTGAGAGTCCCACACACCAGGGCAAACATCTGTCCCTGACGGTGCATAATGCATTTTCTTACCGTAAAAAAAAACTTATAACAATTTAACACCATTTATAGTATTTCATAAAATAGAAATGTATAGTATTGTTAAATTAAAACATAATTTCCATTAGGCCTACTGCCTTAAAATATTCATAAGCTGTACTTGTATTCAGTTCAATATGCTAATAATTACAGAACCTGTTGCGAAAACCATTATGTAGTAGCAAATATTTGATTACCATGATATTTTAATTTATTTTAGTCTGAAGAGAAAACAGTGACGACGATTAATTGATTTTAAATTGTATTTCATTTATTTCAACATATATCGTTCAACATATTATAGTGTTATATAAAATGTTTTTTTTACATATGACATACAAATTATTCAAATACAGTTAGATGTCGGATTTCTAGTGTTAACAAAATGTTAATAACTCTTAATCCAAGTAAATTTTACTTGGTTATTAGTTGTTGTCATTTTCATGTTATAAGAAAATCCAGCCAGCGTTCACCAAAATCTCATTGAATAAATGCGCCATTAACTCAATGTTTAATCTATAGAAATGACGCTTTAAGCAAAATGTAAACTTTATAAGTTTCTTCAATCGAGATATCGTATCGAATTACAAGACAGATATGTAAACCTTTATTGATAATACAATAAAATATGAAATAAAAAGAATTGTAAATTCTAGATCACAAGCTTCTTAACTCAAAGGTGGATTATTCAGTGAAATCATGTAAATAAAACATATTTATCTTAAATTAATTGTACTTTGATAACAGACATTTACAAACAAACTCTTACTATGTAATAGCATAGCTTACATGAGGCCTCTTGTTCGCAATATTTAACCAACTCCATAATTGTTTGTTGTTGATTATTTTCAAGATTATAGGTAAGTAGGGAATTGATAATTAAACTGCCCTTAAAAAACTCAATCGCGTAACATATTTTAAAGTCTACGGAAAAATCAGATTTTCTATGTTTAAAAAACTTAATGTTTCGTTAAAATCTGTTAAGTCTTAAATTTTACTTGCAATAATGAAATCTATTTATTTGAAAATCAGGCTTTGAAATGAGTCATAAATTACTTTTCTATGAGTTTACATTTTTATCGTTACTGTAAAATTTATGTTTCGTTTTATGATATTAAATTTAACTATAAAGGAAACCGAAACTTAAAATAGTTCCCAGGGATTCATTGGCACTAAAAACTTAAAAATGTACATTTGGTAATCCAAAATATTTGAACATTTGTGTCATTAAAGGACAGAAAACCAATTGAAAATATATCTATATTGGTTTCAGCAGTACGTTAATAAATAATATTTTTATAATTTCTATTCAAAGTATGTTACTTTTTCGTTACAACACATCATATTTTTATAACTCTTTTGTTAAATATTTTTCATAAAGGTTTATTTTATTTTTAATTCAATACTACATCATTTTTTATTATGCTTACCTGTACAAAGCGCAGTAGTAAAAATGTGAAACTTAGGTTATTGAATACATTTATGAATATTATTTTCTATATCTTCCTGTTACCACTTATACTTACCATTATACTACACTGTTGATATAAAAGATGCACTCGATAGTATAAAATAAAAGGCATTTAGAATAACTGCTAAGACGTTTGAAACTAAATATAGAAAACTAAGTTCACCATTTCCTTAAACCACTGCCACGTGGAATGCTCCGTGACACGAACCAAACGCGTCAGCTCAGCATGTGACCAAAAAGTACATCAAGTGTTTGGTGTTTCAACAAAGGTCTCTTCTCTTCTTTACGTAAGCATGGCATTTTCTACCTCAATTTAACGTTGTATAGCATTACACAGGAATAATTAAGCATATTATATTAGTTTGGATTTGTCATATTAAGAAGAGATATTCGCTTAAACATTCCAGCTTTTCAAGCTAATGTAAGGCAGCAAATGAATAGATTTTTTAATTTTAGTGTTATTTTATTGGTATTTAATGAAACCAAAGATATATCTACATAGGAATTCAATCGTATTTATGTATAACTTAATGAAAACCAAATTTAGTAAAAAATAGCTTTTACATTTTTTTTTAAATTAATTGTAGCGGGTTGGATATAATACAGATCATTGTTTTCAAGGGAGAACAGATGCTTATAGATACCTTCCCTCTACCCCGGTGAATGGACAAAATATAGAAAAATAATCATTACTTTTCTTAAATTCTAGTTGCATTACCGACCAGAGATAGTTGTGGTCCAATGATACTTCTTTGAGTCATGCAATTCTCAAGATTACTTATCAAATTGCCATAAATAGACAATTTAGACAAATCTGTGCCAATCCGTGAAACTTTTAGCAAAACTAGGCTTGATATTTACTACTAAATATTTTTAATTTGAAAAGAATGTTTCGCCATCCACCCAATCTAAAGCTTTATCAGTTTTAATAAATAAATGATCTGTGACTTTATAAATGGGTCGTGTGTTCCCATGTTGTAATCAATTACAATTCCTGTATCAAATTCCTAACATAATTTATATACTTCACTGTTTTGATTCGCTACTTTACAGTGTTTTGGTTTGGGACATACAATTCACGGTTTACCCATATGATATGACCTTAGCTTAATATGTTTTTGTTAATGTTTACTTCTGGAACAAATAGATAAAAATATAAAAAATAAGCCAAATAAATTTAAAAATATAAAATTATTTACAAAAATGTAATAAAAAAAATACTTCTACCATCCATATATAAATAAAGAAGGCATATAAATAATTAAAAACGAAAAAGAATTCGGATAAGTAAGTACTAAATTGAAAAAAAAAAAAATACCACAATGTGGTATGATTGTGGCATTGCCCTCTATTCCTCCTCGTCATGGCTGTAATAAATCACGAAAAAAGTAATGTAATAAATCATTAAATATCGTTAATAAGTGACTCCAATTCCACTGTTATGCATCTAGAATTCTTTGCGGAAACATTACAAAAATTCGTATACAATTACTGTAAATGCTGTGAGATTTGAACTCATCGTTTTTTCCAAATGTCTATATACCTACGAAAGAATCCTTATTATAACCAGTGTTTTAAAATATTACTATTTACTATTCTTGAAAATCCAAAACTTGCATCTAGTTAAGTATTGTATGAATTTATAATCTTGAAAGATAAAAAATAGCTTAGAACAATTAGAACAACTCGAAACTAGGCTTTAGGTTAAAAATGTATTTTATATTTTCTTGAAATAAAAAATAACCCTGTCTTAACAGATAATACGTTGTGTGCATATTTACCAAAACTAAAAACTTACATTTTCAATATGTTGAGACTTTTTATATATGATTTGTGGATTTAAAATAGTAACATGTGATTTCCTTTAGGTCTTTGCTAGATATTCACCTTACGTTATAGAGAAAATTTATGGTTACTACTATTTTAATTTGTATACTCTAATTATTCCCACAAGTAAAAGCAATAGAGATGTTAATGTATAAGAGGGTAGGTATCAGAAAAGTAATGTTACGTGTAACTGACAGAACAAAAATCGTGTTAGTATTTAACCAAGCGGTTTTTTCTATCACATCGTCACGAATCAGGACATTTTACGTCACAAAATAACGTCCTCCGAGCTCAACACGTTACATATGCTGCCCTTGGTAAATTTGTTATATTGTGGTGTTATGTTTGATGTGTTATAGCAGTGGTAAGACTCAATTCAGTTAACCATCACAGCAAAATAATCTGATACTTTTAAAAGTTGTGGAAATGTGATAAATAACAGACACATTTAATAATTAAAAACTTGGTATTGTCCATATAACTTAAGAAAGAAACTAGTAAAACATAAAATAGTGCAATAATTGTTTAATTATTTATTCTTAAATTGTATACTTTTGACCCATAACTAAAATCAGAGATCACGGATTTGAGTATATATTAGACCAGTTATATAGTATAGTCTTTTTATATTTGAAATTTCATGTTTTCATTACATAATTGTTCCAAACGAATATCTTACTGTAATTATCTTTTTTATTAGTATATATTCATGCGTTTAATCGCGTCTCGATCTCCAGACACAGGCTACGCCCATGTGGAGATTATTTCCTGTTTTTGTATGTATGTTGTGATTTGTGTTTTATGAGGAAATAAGTATTACTTCATTCACTCTGTACTTATTTGTATCTTTAAAATAATGTAAGATCCTTTTAGGAAAGGTTTCATACGTTGGACATTGAAGATAAATATTGAAATTAACTGTATATTATAATCATAATGTGATTAATATTTCTGAGAGAAACACATTTCTATTTAATTCAAACTCTTCATACAATCGGTTTTGAGTAATAATTACTTGTTAAGTGGAAGTAAAATTGCACGAATTAGTTATACTATATTTTGACTAAAGTAAAGTCACTATCTCACAATTCATTTTTATTTCACTGAAATTAAATAACATTATTACTGAGTTAGGGTTCAAAAGAACTGTTCTTATAAGCCCAGGCTAGTCATGCATTTGATATTTTAGTAAATAACTAGGCTTGCAAAGAGAGGACCTTGATTCACATTGTAAATGGTATACTGTTGGAAATAAAATAAATAAATTACTTCCCTCTCATGAAGTTCCTTAAAAAATTTTTATTAAATATTAATATTGTTGCAGTCTTGTGAAGTTTATAGGTTTTAAATACTCAGAGAAATAATATTACATTATAAAAGTAGAGTAGGATAAAATATCTGTTTTTTTATTATTTAATAATAAAATTCATTTAAAGACTTTTATCTTGGCAATTCTTCGTATTTGAATCATTAAAAAAAATATAACAGCGAAAAGTGTTCAGATCCTTATTTCGTTCACATTTCTTTTAGCAACTGTTTTAAATAGCCGTCCATTTAAGTGTTATGAACAGTAAATCCAAAATCTTAAACTGGGGAATCTCCTCTCGTTAACAAAGACTTATGTGTTTTCTACTACAAAGTAGATGAATAGGATGATATTGAAGAAAAAAGCTATGAATTAACAAACACGCTCATATTGAAGGATGTGAAACTTTCTTTAAATAGTGATAACGAAATATAGTAAGTACATTTGAAAAACAATTATTTACACAGCTTTTTACTTCTAACGCTAGTCCCAGATTAAGTGTTAGAGAGGGCTTCTTAGCCCTAACTGTGCCTGGTAAAATAAGACATTCTTTACTTTACTTTACTTTTAGTCTATTAATTTAAAAAATAATGATACTATAAAACAATCCATGATCTTTCAGCACCTAACCTCTGTATAAAGAATAAATAAATCTGTAATATCTAATTTTATGACTTACTGATACTTTGAGAGAATAAATTATGTGTGGGTGTAAAATACATAGTAGAGATTTATTGATTAACAGCAAACCAAATTATTCCGTGTTTAACTAAATTTTCTCAAAAATTTCCTATTTTAACTCAAAATCCATAACGTTGTTTAAGAGAATAGTATTCAAGAAAGACTTAAGAAACCTTACAAGTTAACTCTCCTGATTTTTACAATAGGAAATAGTGTATCTTTGTGTATGTAAGATGTATTTATAACGTTTTTATTTCGACAATTAGTCTATTTTTATTTAATAACATAAATTTAAACTTTTTTTAAGTGTCATAAATACGTTTTTAATGTTCAATTGAAGTAGTATTTACTTTTTATAGATTGTCCATTTCCTAAATATGATATTTAAATATTTAATTTCCCCTTAAATTCTTCGTTTATACATAAATATAACTAGGAAATTCCTTTTTTCATAGTCATACTCTTATTTATGCAGTAAAGTTTAATTTTAGACGTTGCCATAACTTTACATTATGAATAAAACATTATTCATTTCATACGTTACGAGCAACTAAAGGTAGTAAGTTGTATAATATATTTTAGTCCTACCACCATCTTAACGGTATGAATCAGCAGTTTTTTAACTGCTGCCGGTCATGTTTTGTGTAAAATATATCTTCGAAGAGCTTCAAAAACTGCTAAAAACGATTTGTTTATAATAGAGGGCCGGATCTACTTTTTATCACAATGATCTCACAAACAGCTCCATGTTTAATTTCAATATTTTTATATAACTAAAAGTTATAGTTACTGCATTATAGAAGATGATCTGCCGGTCTCTATAAGTAATACAAGAAATAATACCAACATTTGCTATAATATGTATTAGAGATTTTTTCATTTATTTACAATATAAATGTTCACAACAGTATGTTTTCCTATTACAGTGAACAATAATACCAAAGGTTTAAAAATTTTGTTATTCTTTAAACATCAATAGAGATAAAAAACAATGTTCTCTAAAATTTAACTCGGAATCCATTATAACACTTAAGTCCAAAATGCTTTCTTTGCGGGTCGGTTATAAATGCTTAATGTTTATTAGGATACTAGGAAAGTATTAGATATTATATTTGGGTATTAGGATAAAGTGCCTTCTTTTTTTCCGTAGGAAATAATACTTAAAATAATTATTTAGGTGAAGGTAAATTTAGTTCTTTTAGTACTTAATTTTGTTTGCTTTATTACAATAGAGATTTTTATAATTGTATTAGAGTTGTTAGGAATAAATAGGATAAGGATGAGTTAAAACAAAATATTATTTATGAATCAAATATATCCAGTACAGGGGGAAATTACAACCAGACATAAGCATAGACGAATTTACACATATGTACCTTATTGGAATATAAGAGTACCAATTTACATTTAAATAACTGCATGTTTACGTTCATACCAAATTAGTTTAAATTTAAAAATTAACACAAAAATGACGATCATAAGTAATTCGCAATAAGATTAGTGTGTATCTACAAAAATATTCTATTTCATAAAATATATTTCTGTTAAAGTTGAGCAAAAAAACAATAGTACCTATTATTATTAATTACGTTATGCACATTTTTTCAATTATTCTCCTTTTGAATATTGTTTTATTAATAACCGGAAAGTTAGGAATATAGCTTAAACATTAAGGCTATTATAAAATAATTAAAAATCTTCCTTATAGATGACAAATAATGGATTCCTAAATCTATAAAACACAGCAAACGAAAGGATTGGTTACATTGAGAGATATTAAATATCACTCTATGAATGTATTTTTAAATAATACAAATGTATTTGGTGAGCATGGCTTAACCAATGATTTTCAATTCTTTGCATGACGTACTACTGTTTTTACAAAACTCACTTGAGTTATTAATAATTCAGTATTAAGGGGCTCTCCATAGTTTAATTCGGGTTCTCCAAAACTCTGACTACAGTACGACGAACATATAGAAAGGCATATGAAAATATTATGTGCATCTAATAGAAACCTAAGGTTCTTTTGATTAAGTTTTAACATTGTCGTACATGAATACTTATCTATGTACAAAAATACACTGAAAACAGTGAAAGGTTTACTCACCTCTAGTGAATGTTTAAAATAAGAGATATGATCCATGAAGAGAAAATATTTCCTTTTCCGTTGCATCCACCGAACAATATTTGTGAATCTTCTGCAATAGCAGTGATTGCGGGGTAATACGGGAACTAACACCTTAGTGATGTAACATCTGTAATAATTTTGATTCCTGTTTCAGCAAATAAGATTTCATTTTTGTTTTTATCCATTTCCAAAAATAGCTCTGATATTTAAGATTTTTGTTTTAGTAAGGCGAACAATTTTAAGGCCGCATATAAGCCTTTATATGCCCTTACTCATGATCTATTTGCAAACAAATTTAAATACAAAACATTAAACTTTCTTATCATTTCGGTTTATAGAGATGGATTAAATAAATAATATAAATTGTTTTTTGTACGAAAAATATGTAGAAATTATAGCAGACGTTGTAGCAGATTATCGCTGGAAAATAATAAAATAAATATAATGCAATTTTATTTGTTTGGTATATAAATAACTTTTTTATAATTAATAATAAATCATTTAACAGACTCTTAATTAATTAGCAACTTAAAATATAAGGTTTATATTTATTAAGGAATAAATTATTTTTGTCACACCTTCGGGTTAAAACAGAAGATGTCAGTATAAGATTAATAAGCATTAACTGTTATAAAATTTTGTGCCATTTTATTCAACCTAACATAATAGAGATGTTTAATTTACAGACATATTTAACCTATAATAAAATAAAAACCATACCATCTAATGTAATAATTTTCAATCATAACATCGAATTACATACTTTTAGTAAACACCATCTGTAACACCAGTGAACTATGTCATATCTACACATAACTTAACCCTCCATCAGGCGCTTAAAATTAGAAACACCGTCAAGCGCTCACGGAGGTTTCCTCCAGGTTAGCGAATAATCGATATCATAGTCGTTTAAACTGTTTTATTTGTTTAAATATTCATACTGATTTAATTACAATCTAATATATTCATTTTTAGAAATTAAATAAAAATTATTCTCTTATGTAATGAATTTTCCAAATAAGAAATTGAAAATCTTAAAAAATGTTATTGTATAATAACAACATGATTTATTTTAAGGAATAATGCAATTAATTGTAAAAATGTTTAACCTACTGTAATAATATATTGAATTTAACTTCTTACAAAAACAATTTACTTAAATTCTTGAGATATTATATAATTGTAATGTCAATTATTACTCTAAAGTCAAAATTTATTCTTTACAAAAATTTTTTTTTAACACTACACAAAGTTTCAAAACATTTTCCTTCTGGTTCTTATAACGACAATGTTCACTCCATAAACAGTACTGACATGTTCCCGAGCACACGGGTACTGTACTGACAAGTCTCTCGTCTTCATTCTCCATTTCACCAAATTCAAATACAATATATTGTAAAACTTAAAAAGAAACCATCACAGGTCACACATTTAGGCGCACACGGATTATTACTCCATAAAAACTAAACACTATAAGGCGCTCACGGAGATTTCGTCCAAGCACTACAGACACAACATCGGGCGCTCACGGAGGAATCGTCCAGTCTCGCACGGAAGTAGACCTCATACTGACAGATTTTGACAAAGATAAGCGGGAGGCTATTGTTTCGCTTCCCCGAAACATGCTCGTGAAGTACACTGTGGGAAACGACTGCCAACATCAGAAAAGTAGTACTATTTTTAATAATAAAAAATACACGGAGGAAAACTCTGTCTAGCGCCCGATGTAGGGGTAGCTGTGGTGGGAAGAGTTAATTTAATATGAATCTTGAAAGTTATGTTAAGCTCAATTTAACCTTCTTTCTACCTCTTAAGTGCAGCATCTGAAATACGATTCTGTAGCAGACTTGACTTCTGAAATCTGGTCATGTTCGTCTGAGGGGATCCAAAAACCGTCGGCGATAAAGAACGAAGGGGTTCAAAACGAACCCCCAACCCCCTATTGTTTCGACATCAGAGACACACAAACTGCAAAAAGTAGTGCGATCTAGTTAAGGAGTATTCTCATTCTCTCATGTACACCCGTACAATTAGGTACAATACAATGACGATCCCAAAGCAAGGTGGAGAAACCGAGTTTTCAACACATAACGCAGCTATTGTGGGAAGGATAGAATTTTAACTTTAGCTCCAGTTCACCTTCTAGTATTACTTTATTATTTCCAAAAATATTCAAGTTTTACATAAATGTTTGTAGTTATTCACCCAAATATTACGGAATAATGGTAATAATTTATGTATTTTATTGCTAACCATAATTCTCTAAATTCAGGACCCGTGAAACAATTTTCTTAAAATTACTGCTCTTAAGTTCAATTATTTTTAAGTGAACCAGGTAACATAAATATGTTTCTTTGACCATCACTTGTTTTCAGCAGTGCTTATTTTACTATGTTAAAGGACATGCCCTTTATTGCACATGTTATCCGATTGGAAATTGCACGCAAGCCGGGGTTAACTGCCAATCTAACATAAACTTAATAAATGACTGACTTTCACACAACCTACCTAATCAGTGAGTGTAATTGCACGAACCCATAAATCATTTATTTAATCGATCATTACAAATCAGGCATTATTTTAAAGTAACTAACGATCTTCCACGTAAGGTTTATTTTGGTTCATGGAGAAAAGAATTATATTCGATTATACTTAATATTAATATTAAAGAATTTAAATTGTACCCACGAATATGAAGAAGTGTTATTATGTGTATAAAATAATAAAAGTATAATACTGTTTAGTAAATATCTGTTTTGAAAAACATTTGTATAATATTTACTAACACTCCTTTATCATAATCTAGAATCTTTTAAATTGATTAATGTTACTAATATTAACATGTGATTTTTATTGTACAATTTAGTGATAGATAAACTGGACAGGTACAGACCTCCTCTTGTCCTCTATTGGTTGGATAAATACGTCATATAGCGCCCCTAGTGTCTGTTGGTCTCATGCGAGGTTCTGGGCTCAATGTGTTTAAAAATAGTTACCCTTTAAGGCATTTATGCCGTAGTTGTTTTTTCGGTAAACGCTCTATTATGCTGTTCACTGCGATACTGCTGTTTTAACCTGGTTTAAGTTCTGAGTTCTTTGGGCGCACCAAAAACCACTTATTGCCCTCAAGCTATCCTAATTGTGAACTTCGTGAATTGCAATCCCTGTGAACTGTGTAAAAACCTTTATTAAAGTCTTAACTGTAGACATCAATTGGAATAACTAGAGACCATTCATTTGCAAACTTTTAAAACGTTATGCTTTCTCTTACAAATAAATTTGTTTATTGAAGCGTTTTAAAGCCTTTATTAGATATGATATGAAATATTTTTCTCGCGGAAATTTGGAGAATTACATATTTGTGTGACTTTAATCTTAAATACGTTTTGTATATAAAATTGTTCATGAAACGCGTATTTTAAAGCTTAATGGAGGCAAAATGAATTTTCACTGATGTAGAAATAAAGCAGTTTTGTGATAATACGAGTATTATGTTTTCTGAGAATTTTCAGTCCGTGTCTCACAAAAGTATAAAAAGCACTTACTCTGTCACCAATATTTTGTGAATACTTCAACACAAGATCGCAGTGTTCGATAAACCTTTCTATGTAATGGCTTGCAGGTTATAGAATGGCCTTCCCCACACCATTACTTCCATTGTGAAATATTGCGGGTTTGTGGGGATGCTGAATGAGATCGTGTATTTTAATCGCAAAACCACTCCGAGATAAAGTAAGGACGAATAAATTTGCGATTATTTTTAAGTAAACAATACTGAAATATAATTTTATATTAAATACGTATAATTTTTAGGAGTAGTTAAATTTATGTGTGATTAAAAGTTAAATCTATTTAATCTACTATGGTGAAATTTTATTTTTGAAAAGTAATATGCGTTTTAATTTTGTTGCCTAGTAAGTTTCATTAAATAATACATTTATATTTTTTACTTTAAACATTTTATTTTATACCCTTGTTTCTTCAGGTTAACAGTAAAAAATAACCACTTGCCTGTTGCAATAAAGTATTCTTGAATCACATGCTACGATAAGCTAAAGAAATAAATTTCACTATATATCAAATCTCAAGTTTAAGTGCCCTCCCGCCCCAAACTACGGTCCATTAACAGCTGCTTACTTGAAACTGCTGCCATTACCGTTTATGTGTCAATATATCATTCAAGAGCTTGTAAAAGCTGCTCATTAATTTTGCGCCAACTTTGACTTGTATAAAAAAGCGTATGAATTTACAGAACATAGTTTAGTTATAACTTTGCAGCAAATTTTAAAGATATAGAAGGTAACTAATCAAATCAAAATAGTGTTGTAAATTACAAAATATATGCCATATAAGATCTTTCTATATTTTGTACAGCTTATTGTGATTTATAATAAGCCTAAATTGTAGTTTTTAGTATGTTTTCCAACGATAAATATACTCCTAATGTTAGGCAACAAATGGAATTAATTTTAATTTTAATTTAATATGATTCAAAGGTTTTTAGGAAAACTCCAATACGGCAAAATCGTTTGTTTAAATGTAAGATATGTTTTATTCTATATACGTAACCTGAGATTATTGCAGTCATAATTTATCTTCGTTACTTACTTTTCAGTTAAAGAGCTACATTACTTTTTTCTTTATAATTGTTATTTAAATTTCTATTTGCATTCTAATTATATCATTTTAATTGGTAGTTTAAAAATAATATACAAAAGAATAATATAACTTTTTTTGTATTCTCTATCGTTTAGTAATACAAGATATCAGTAACATAACGTTTCGATATCTGAAACCTGAACTCTTCCTCAGGTGGATAACTAACTCAATACATATAGATATTCTACATTATTGAAGACCTCATCGAAAAGACAGGGAATTTAAGACAGCTATGAACCTATAAACACATTAACTTGTTCAAGGGACGAGCTAGTCATATAGTATAACAAATCTACTACGATCGAATTTCTTGAGGAGTTTATAATGACAAAATGTTCAATGAAGGAAACTCGGTTATGAATACTTCAATTTGAGTCCTAAAAAATAATGTTCAAGACAATATTTAATTTTTTTTTTTTTCGGTATTCCCGTAAATTAACTAATTCTAAATGTGATCAACACACAATTGAATTGAACATGTTAAATCATAGATTAAAAGTGAAAAACTTAAATTAAATTACGACAAATTACAACAACAAATTAGAATTAACAACATTTATAAAGAACAAAAATTGTACTTTTTCCAAACCAACTCTTCTTATCAAAAAAGGATGAAAGATAAAAATAAAAATCTTGTTTAGAGTATAAATGCCTTTGTTTACACTATTTTTTTATACGAAATTTTATTACTATATTAAAAATTACTATATTACGAAATTTTTCTATACCAAACATTACAAATACCGACTCATAGTATGATAGGGAGCAGGCCCTTTTATTATACTTTTAACGTTAATTAATTATCCAATGGAAAATCTATGTGGCTATAGTGAAGAAGTTTGAAAGAAAAGGAGCAGTGACGTAGTGACTTCTCTTCATGCTATTGTTATAGAAGGCAGTCACAAATATTCGGTACTGCCATAATGTAATACACGAACTAAAGCGAATTTCTTCGGTGACCATGTTTTATATATATATATATATATATATATATATATAAAATAGACAAAGCTAACGTTTCCACGCCACCAAAAATAGCTAAAATTGCTAGTAGATGATAATGGATAGAAGAGACGCTTTTAGACTAAGGAAGACCAATATTTTCTTAAACGGAGCTAAAATTAAATTACTAGGGAACCACGACATAATATACAGATGAACCGGCGTTTAACGTTGTAGAGAAGTTTGTGATTTTCATTGATACTCATACAAATTGTAACTCAGTGATTTCAAGGATCCAAAAATTGCTTTTTTAACTTAAAGTCTAATTATTCAGATAGTTAAATCAGGAAATATATCCGGAGAACTTCACTTTTTTGGTGGAGAAACGCCGTTTAAACACGCATATGCATATGACGTATTTGTTTTTCAATAAGACATCCCGAGCAAAGACGACAGTAACTGATATTTTCCCATAAATGTTTCAAAACTTTCTACACCTGCATAAAGCATATCAAATCATTTCAATGGCCAAACTTTCTAAGTAATATACCGTACTTATAAACAAGAGTATAGAAGCGGGAACCACGGGTTCCTTTGGGACACATTTAACTAACAATTGGGGCAAGTTTCATCCCAGAAGTTTAATTTGTAAACTTTGGAACAGAATGTTCCCTGTTACTGTAAACATAACTTTTAATACCTATTTTGTTAGTAAGCCTACTAAGAGCTTTTTTATAAAAACATGTCACGTTCTTAAGGGACAGATATACTGCAAGTCATCTTGTTTTCAGTCCAAAAGAACTGTGATACCTTAGAACCAAAAGCACTTTTAGGACCTTCTTTAGAGTCGCAGACGTGTGGGGGATGCAATAGGATAGTAGTTCAGTAGTTTTATTGGCCTTTAATAAATCTCAAACCTTTTTATTCGTAATCGCTAAAACATTGATATCATATGCAGTTTATGCGAATAAAATTAAAACGCGTTAGGCATCTCCCATAACAATACGATTGAATGCATCAAAACGCGTAAGAAAAATTAAAGCAAAAGTGCATAAACATTAAAATGTTTGTATTAGAGGATATATTACGGGATTTCTCTTTCGCATGTTGGAAAGATATATTGATATTTTTCCAATGATCTTATTACTCAGTTTATTTGAAAATCAGAGCAATTCGAAACGAAATTTGGTCTCATTTGAATCGAATTCAGAAGACGAAGTACGGATTATTGTGGACGACACTTTACACGAAAATAGTCAACCTTTGATATAATAATCAACACTAAATCTAATTTTCTCAGTTTTCAAAAACAAGGAGCATGTTTAACAGTAATGTGACTTGAGACTACACTGTGTGGTTTTTAAATCCATTAAAAGCTACGTGCGAGTATTTACGTAATTACATAGTGGGTTATGTTTTCGCGTCAAAACGAATTATCTGCATACAAACTAACCGTGATACACATGAACCGTGGATTATAATAAATCCTTTTTAACGAAGTTTCACACCATGAGATCAGTACTTTGAAGTACGAGGATTATTTATTATCGGTTAATTAGCGACTTTCTAAAGAGAAACATTATATCGCAAGCGGACAATATCATGTTATTTTACAAACATAAGTGGACGCTTCATTGTGTCAGAAAAAAAAAAAACTTTTTTGTTCTAGAAATTCGATGTTTAAACAACGATATTTATTGGTAAAAATGTATTAAAACACGCTAGTTAAGTATCAATTTTTTAAGAATACAATATACTGCATATAGTCTAATTAGTACAGTATACATCAATAAATAAAACTAGTTTTCAGAGGGTAGTTAAGTAAAGTATTGTATTAAAAGGTTACATATCGTTGTAACAAAACTAGCTCTAATCTGTTTCGTTTGTTTTAATAATTATAACTATTATGATTTGTACCTTGAAATGTACTAATTGAATAATTTAAATATTTGTCTTTTATATTTTTTATTTATATTATTATCACCTCTTTCGTTAACTCTTAGCTCTCAAAATCCTATAATAAAAGAATGAAATAAAGGATTTAAAGGCAATCTCTGCTGTTTAAATGGCTGAAATAATACGTAAAATTCGTATTCTAACTGCAAAAAAAACTAGTTTGTTATAAATGACCCAGGCCCTTTATTAAAACTTTGTTTATAATAGGTGAATTAGAGCGTTATGTGTAGTTTCATTCTAAATTTTAGGATACTAATCCAAAATAAGTCACTAAATTTTAGATTATTTTTAGTTTCCTCTTGAAGTGATCCAGGTACAAGTAAAAATTGTATGGAAGAATACTTTTGTTTGGCATAATAAGAGACTACGCCAGGAAAAATTAAGGGTCTGCTTTTAACATAGCTTAACATTTATAAGTTTTAATCAAGGTAAGAAAATACTACACCACCTATCGCAAAACAGGCTTCGCTGAGGTGGCATGCAAAATTACAAGTTTATTGCTACATTAGTTAAAATATTGCAATATGTTAAAATGTCACAGTATTGTACTCAGTTTGCTTACATATATGTTTCTTCTATGATTATCTAGTTGCCATCATGGTACGCATAATACCTATGTTAAAATTTTAACTAACACCCCATAAAATCCCATTGAGAGACATGAACTATCATCGATGTTGCTTATGTAATATTGAAGTTCCTTGCAAATTCCAAGTATATAGGTCAGTCGGTTCTCGAGTCCTGTGTCAACAGACAGACAGGCATAAATGACTTTTTTTTGAAAATCAAATGACAGTAGGTACGTGCCTCAAATCCACAAATGTATCACTTCAGAAACTTATATTTTAAACGTATATATTCTAATAAATTGTTAAGAATACTATTATCTTCTGAAGGTAAGGCATTTACAACTCACATTTAATAAAGCTGTTGCTATAAGATACTCTATAATCTGCATTTAAGCTTAGATTATAAATTATCATCATTAGTATTCGTCAATAACCATGATTTTACGTATTTATTCATAAGCGTTGAGTTACTAAGTTTCTTAAATAAATATCTTTTTTTGTATTTTGGAAGAGTCCAAATTTATAAAGCAGTTTTATTCTTTATTTAATAATGTAAAACATCGGAGCCTCAGATGCGAGAGAAGACGATAACTAGCGTGCCTCATGCATAAACCGTGAATAGTTTCCTCAATAACATTGAAGAAACAAGGTATAAAGAAATAAGACTAACAAGAAAAGAAAATTCAGGCTTTGTGTTCTAAACAGGTGAGTAAAGTGGCTATTTGGCGTATAAAATGAGATTTACGGTCTTTGGTGCATCAAAGTTACATCTGATGAGAGGCAATATATTACGTTCATCGCATTCTTTTAAGGCATTTTGGGATATTAGTTTTGATAATGATGAAGATTAGTTTTTGAAAATTTGAATTTGATCTTTGAAATAAAATCTGTAATTTTAAATAGTATGTATAGATAATATAAATATTTATATATAGTTTAATTTAAATAAACATTGAATCAAAAAGTACTTCGCCGGGATTCGAAGCCGGATCTCTCACTTGCCACGTGAGTGGGCTAGCACTAAACCACTGAGGCCTTACTTTTTACTATTCAATTATTTTTATTTGGGTATATATATATAAATACGCAGTGTTCAAAAAAGGGTATCACAAACTTCTCATCACATTACTCCATTTTCTCAACATGTGTGATTGATTACTGATGTGTCGCTCCTGGTGATCCCTGATGTTGAGCAAATGCAAGTGATACTTTGGTTTTGCTGCACTCAACGTATTTTATACATGCAGGTAAACATCAGCCAAAAAATTCTTTGAGGATTTGACGCAAACGTTTATCTAACATTTTACTTTCAAAGGAAATAAAGAGAATCTGATATTTTAATGAAGGCCCTGTGAAATAAAGGGTTAAATAAAACTTTAAACGTGAATACACTTGAATATTTTTAATGTCTGCGAAAAACGTGAATGCTTTTAAATGTACAAGAAATGTATATCTTAGAGTTAGGTTTGAAAGTTTAAGTATTTTTCTTTGGAAGTCTGAATGACATTTATTGAGTGAATATTATCTCTAGTAAGAACCTAAAACGTTTACTTGTATTAGCATAAGTTTACCATAAAGTTCACAAATAATGAAAAGCTCTCTTGAAAACGAACTGTTGTTATAATGATTAGAAAGCTTGATGAAACTAATTTATTAAACATTCCTATTTATTACATATGCATATCAGTATATATAGGTGAAATACGTCAGTTTTTACGATGTGCATAGCAAGTGCTTCAGGAAATAGATGCACGTACTCAGGGAAATTAATCACTGTGAAACTATCGTAAGTAATTAATAACAGTAATAGTTTAAAAAAAAGGTATCAGAACAAACAAGGTTCGTCTGTGGTTAAATAAAACCAGCCATCAAAATTAGCTAGTGATTTGCTAGATCTGTCAGCAAATCACGGCGACAGAAAATGTTACTCACAGCAATAGGTAGATTTTAGATTTATATTTTTAAATAAGTTAAATTTTTTTGTTTTTTCCTACCTTACCGATAATTAAATTTGGAAATTTTAATAATCTTCAAATAGATATCTGCTGTTTTGTGTATCTGCTGCTTTATTCCAACCATCTGTTAGAAAAAAGAAAAGTTAATATTTATGGAATCACTCATTTCGTATTGATATTTGTCTGTCAACTCCATACAGTTAATGTTTTTCCCATTATTAATGCTGGCAAAGTATAGTATTATACTCAATTTTTTCATTCATAAAGATCCGTGTTACTGTCTGGACTTGAATAGATCACGTGACTACTCACGACAGGGCGTGGTCAATGGTCTCACTCTGATAAATTATCTCCCTTGTAAATCGAGTGAAAACCAACTTAGCATCAGAATATAGTGTTTGTACATCGGAAAATAATTGTCCAATCAAATGACTTTCCAGCTACTTAAGCTAATTTTCTTGCACGCTTGCTATGAACCCATGGAAAATTAAATCTTTATGGGATTTATGAAATAAATAAAATAGCAATGAAAAAAGGATGTCAGAAATACATCGAACAATCTTTATCATAAGATTTGTACGTTACATTAAGTAGGAAATGTAATATACATCATATTCTTATCTTGCTTAACTTTCTTCATGACTGTCAAATTGTTTTTTTTTTTTTTTTTTTTTTTTTTTTTTTTTTTTTTTTTTGTTTTTTTAAGAAAATTTTATTTTTGAATGTAGGTATGCAATAAAAATTACATTTTAAATCTAATTACTACTTTTGTTTTCAAAAATTTCGTAAAAATATCACCTCAAGTTTTAAAGTTAGGGCTATACAAAAAATTTTTTAAACTCAAAGATTGCACATTTTGAGAAAAGAATATGCTCTCTTAGCTGTGTTACATATTTAAACTAGTGTAATATTAATTCTAGAGATTAATTATATGTAATATAAACACTGGAGAATTGTATAAAAAGACAAGGAAACTCAATTAGATAGAAGTAAAATGTGAAAGACTTTTATTAGGTAAACAAAAGAGAGGCTAATTGTTCTTGGCTTCTCTTTGTGTTCCAGTCCAATGTTAGAGTGAACGGTAATTGTATTTTGTTTCCTTGCCAAAATTGGAGATAAAGTGATAAGATCGAATATTCTGAGAACAACGTTATCATGTTAGCAGTGTAGAATTACAAACGTCGTTTTATCACTATTTGTTGTACACTTCGTTTATATTGTCATGTATCTAATAGGAAAATAGTGCAGCACAAAAAATGTAATTTTTCTTAATTAATAACTTACTCTTTAACTTTAAATTGAAAAAACTAGCCTAATATATCGAGTTATATATTCAAAATATTTGGAAAAGTTATAGGTTTGGAATACCTGGAGATAAAATTAAAAATATATCATTTTGTAAAACACTATGCTTAACCGACATACAAAGCGTTAAAATTTTGATTCGATAACATATAATAAGCATATAATCGAAGCAAACAAATTCAGTTACATTCGCCCTGAGATGCCTTTGTACATTAATTATAGTGGTTTATTTGAGTCACAGTTATGGTTCGGAATAATATTTGGGGGACTTTCTAGAGTCATGAACTTTAGTAGACTATTTATTATTTAAAAGAGAGCGTTGAGCGTCGTCTGGGGAATGAGCCCAGGTGTAGGGAGAGTTTCTGATCTAAATAGATGCAGTTGGGGCGTATCAAGGGCAAACCTTGGCTTCCCTTCACATATTCCATTCCACAGTGTTTTTATATTTTTTTAAATAAATCTCTGTTTTCAATTTTTAATCATGATCATAACATAGCACAGAATTAACCTAATTTCAGACGGATTCAGACTCAACCTTTCCATAAACTAAATTATTTATTTTGATCCTCAACACAAAATGTACTGAATTGAAATGTAAACCGTTTTAAATATTATTTAAAAGCTTAATTGATCGGGAAAGTTTTATACAGTCTTAGCGAGGCTCTCTTGATGCCCATATTTTTATGAGACCCATAGTGTTTAGCAGTTTGGAATAAATTTAAGATTATAAGGACGTGTCTGTAAGATTGTAACAAGCGAGAACTGTGTTTTAAATTCAGATGGTACGTTTTATTGTAAACAGTTATGTTATTTCGTGTTCAATAACTATTTATTATAACGCTTATTATTTATAAAAACGCTATAATTTTTTATCAGCTATTACTCTAATTCAATAAAATATGTATTTTGAAATATAATCAAAGAACAGGGGATCTATAATGTTCAGAATGGCATAAATAATAAAATGTTTTACAGCATATAATTTCTGAAAAATGTAATAAAAATTCTAAAATCCAAGAATATCTTTTTTATCTCTGCCTAAAACGTCCATAAAGATAGATTTAATATTTACCCTTTAATATTTGTACACACGTTGAACCTCCTTCTCCTACTTTTTTTATATTATACAAATAAGTGGCTAACTTAAATAAATCACCTTTTAAACATTTTTATGTCTTATATTTGGTTAGATGCCCTGGAATAATATGCTTACTTTGTGTCTTTCAGTGTTTAACATGGTACGAGATTATTCACCTTATGACATTGGTAATAGAATTGCGTGGAACTGATAATGGGCTGTAACTATTATCCGTATAATGACGGAGCACACAAGAACATGATACGTATTCAATACACTGTGTTGTGCAATCATTATTCAATGTGGATTGGATCAGAGTTTTAAAATTTGTATAATACGTAAATAACAGTCTGGACATTCTAGTACTTTCTAAAAATATTCAATCCTTCTGTAAATGTAATTATAAAGTCTTTTAGCACTAATGAATGCCACATATCAGTGGTTATCTTATGAGAAAATATTTATACACTGGTGCCAGTTTTACGTATATTAAGAATTACTGGTCCGTCTCAACATCAGGAACAGCTGATAGCTACCAGAGATATGGCAAAAACCGCCTGAAATTTTACAGGATAATTATAGTGTGGCTGCTCTAACATTTGACGTGAAGTGGTTAACTACTCGTATCAGGACGTCCTCACTTATGCGTGTCAAAGTGCTCTGATGGGATTTTTAATATTTTAACCTAGATTGCATTTATACAGTATGTTCGGTTATTTTTCATTTAATGGAGGGATCAGCATGGAGATATTGAAACGCTTCTACCTTATGTAGTATGTCAGCTATTATATATATATATAAATGGCTGAGTTTTCAATTAATTCTTATTTAATATGAGTCAGTTTCAAATTCATATCTGATTTATTTAACAAACACAATTTTTGTATGTAAGGTTGTAGGGAAATAATTTACTGACACACGTGATTGTCTAGATCACAAATTTAAACATTATATATCATTATTAAAATGTACAAGATTTTGTTGTTCTTTGATCTGCGTTCATCTAACTTATACAATTGTGTCAACCGCACACTCATTTGTAAACTATGTCAATAAGTGCAGGTAGGAGAGTAGATAAATTAATTCAGCTTTATAGTAATAATAGAGATTATATGATGTCAAATTAATTATTCAATATTCAGTTTCTATTATGGACGTAGCTATCATATTATTCAAGAGTCTTTGAGGTAGCAGTGTTCTCATTAAATTATGACGTTGTAATGGCTATCATGCCGTTATTATAAAGTTAGAATTCGATCATCGAACATTTGCTATCACTTAGAATTCTGACTCATTTCAGGAGTATTATTTTATAACTACTGTTATAATAAAACAAAATCTCCATGACATGTTTTTAATGTTAAAATTATTTAATTATACTTTAGCGTAGATCTCGAGACATTACTTTTTCTGTATATACGAACGATATTCCTAACACTAAATGACTAATAAAGTTAAAAGTCTTGTTGTATCTTAATTTATATACAGGTAACTTGATGAGTTTTATTATGAAGTTTGAAACATTACTTACAAGCACATCACACTGAAAGGCAGCACTACACACCACAGTAAGTACAAGTTACGTACAATCACCGCATGCTCCAAAGTACAGCTAATACGCTTAGTCCCTCTATTACTGCTATGAAACTTTATAACTATTGTCATAGGCTATTATAGTATCGTACCTTGAGAACAGATGAGAGATGCACAGTGAGCCTTGTGTATATAGTTTTCAGTAATTCGGGAAAATGTAACATGCCAGATAAAACCGTTTCAGAATGTCTCCAAAAGGTGACATTTTTCAGGGGTGGAACTTCCAACACATAACATATATAATGAGCGTGGAAATTTGTATTTAGAATTGAAGTTATGCTGCAACAACAATACACAACGTACGTACGTTTAACAGCGGAAGGTGATTGAGGCGTAAAGCTTTTTTATACACATTGAATTTCGAATGTAAATTTAATGATGTTGTTCTCGGTAATTGTTAATGTTATCATTCGTCCTGAGTTGAACACAAAACACATGTTGGAGAACAAAGGCTAAGGCAAGTCACCATCTCACACAAACAAACTCTTCTTTTTTGCTTTGTAGAGTGCTTTGCCATTTGCTTCTTTACAAAATGTGTATCTTTCTATCCTTTTTTTTATTCGTTACCTAATGTTTATTAATGAATCTGATTTGTTTTTTCTGGTATGATAAATTTTGTACGTTGTTTTATACAACAGTGTTAAATATTTATTAAGTATCACATACAAATGGTAAATCTATTGGTCACCTTTTTTATCACCAAGTTATCAGCACAAATTATGATATCGTATTGAAGCAATGTTCTTGGTTTGTTAATGACAATATCTATTCATAAATATTTTTTCAACTCATAAGATGAAGAATTGAGAACGCCACCGCCAACTGTTTTATAGATGTCTTGTATATATGTTTAGTTTGCCAATTCGTATGCCAACTTATGTACGTTTTGCCAATTCATATTATTACACGTTGCCCGAGACTCATGGAGGAAAAAAGAACCAGTTGCTGACTGTACAAGTGACTGAAATATACATGAATCTACATTTGCACATAAAATATGTAATCATTTACGATAAATTTGGTTGATGGTGTCGACAAGGATGGTGAAATTATTCTTGTAAAAGTGATGAAAAACATTAGAGGCCATTTATTTTGAAACATTACCACCTTTTTTATGCGGTGCACAGAGAAAAAAATGTGATCTTATGGGATTTTCCTCCATACTATACAATGATGTTGCTTTTCCAAGCTTTAACAGAAATAATTTTTAGAAAACCTGAATTTATATCCTATCCCATAATTGCAGTGATTAACTCGGACATTTTGATCTGAGAAAGTTTTTATTTCAGAGAAAGTGGCACTGTACAGGTTGTGACCGGATAACACTAACAAAAGAATTGTTATGACTATAAGACTTTGTCCCAAGATCTTCCAAAATGCCACTATTAATCTTATAAGAGTATGCTTCTTTAGCTTAAAACAGTTAATTACAAAAGCACACGTGTTGCTCAGGCACGTTTTCTCAATACATTATAGTTCGATACATAATTGCAATCCTGGGCTGTGGCAAATACAATATTGCTTAATGCAGTTAGGCCTGAAGTATATATATTTTAAACTTCGCATACTTTATAGAAGTTTAGTTTCCGGGGATAACTCTGGTATTAACATGATGAATCGATATATCTTTATATATTTATTAAATAATTAAGCCACACATCCAGGCTTGCCATTGTAATTGTATATTACTTAGAATAAGTTTGTTAAATCACATAATTGGTTATCACGTTCATTGACCAAGAAGTATCAAATCATGTATTTGTGATGGCTTACACTCATATATTTTTATAGTTATTTATTAAATTGAAATCCTTAGTTTATTGAAGCCTTTTTGTTTCATTTTCGATTGTATTTATCTATAGTAGATTCTATGACCTTAGTACTACATTATTTGTACCCTGCATGGTCTCTCATATGCAATAATTATCGTTGTTTGACGAAATTATTCATCAATTGAGTATTTTATTTATACATCACTACATATTAATATTATAAAGTTTTTCAACAAACTATTACAGTAACATTGTAGTTTTGTGTAATAATAAGTTACAACCAGTGTGAAAGTTTGTTACAGGAACCATTATGGAACTAGATGTGGCTATATATAATTAATATATGAGAGTCGTAACAGTCATCGTTAAGATTGCATGTAACATTTCATATGTGTAGCTCGCTATGTTCTCAGGACATTCTGCAAACAAGTAGGTGGATAGAGAGTCATACACAAAAGAAGATAACACAAGATCTAATACTTGGAGAAATGAAGTTTCATAGCAACGATAAAGTCTGGAAATTAAATATTTTATATATATATCTTGATATATGATACAGTCCTATTATTTTTAATGAAATTGGTTTTCATATGACTGTTAAATAATTAAATTAATTATTAATAAAAGGCTATATTCGAAATCATGTGTTAATATGTTGCATGTTTTGAATCTCTTACGGGTGTATTAATTTTGTTTACAAAATGTACTTGTTCTGCTATTTTCTCGTTGCTATCCTAGTTACCCATAAGACCAATATAATTATTTATAGTGGAGAGACAAGTGTTCTTGTTAACTCAAGCAGTCGTGCGCAGTAGACGAGAGCCTATTTACATTGTATAAGTATACAACAGGGGTTTTCTTGAGCTCGATAGAAACAATTCCACTAAGAAAGAAATTGATAGTAAACCCTCGACAGTGACGAAGTAGGTGGAAAAATTATGACAAACAATCTCTAAAATATGATATTATAGTATTTTCTATTTCATATAAAAAATCAATAGTGCACTTGCTTGGAACAAAACGTAACCTTTGTACAAAGTCTGAAATATTTAGGGCTTTCGCTCAAGATGTTTCTCACAGAATTTCAGACGGACAGCAACCTTTGACCTTTAGATCAATAACAATCTTTCTTAAACCAGGTGAAAACTTTGTACCAAGTTTCAAGTCTCTAAGAGTTTTTGTTTTAAGAGTTATCGTACAGACGTATAGATATACAGACGTACACGTACAGATTTTTCTTTAATATTTTATAGGCAAAATAAGTAGCGTTCTCTCTTGGACCTCCAAGAACCTAGGCATCAAGCTTTAAAAATTCCTATCATGATTCATCCACAGACGGACTGACAGCACGATTTCAATAAGTCCCTTTTGTGATTAATGAGAATAAATTAGGTCACTACATCTCAATGCAAGTATAGGGGATACTATTTAATATCGAGAGAATAGGTGGTTTTTAGATGCAATGAGATTGGAAAAGGAAAAAGCTACTATTAATGAGAATGTTGCTTTCAAAAATATTTGGTTTTGTTTTCTGAGTCCAATTTATGGTGAGTTTTAAATAAATCAATAAATTTGCCATGATCGTGTAGTGATTATTCTAGCCATCCACTATAAAGTTATATTGCGACACGATAAGTGTACATCAATTTATATTCTACACTGGCTCTTCATGAAAAGTTAGCTCTCTTGAGTAGAGGAAAAGTTACTGATTGCTTTGAAAGTCGTTTGTGCATAAATAATTTGCAAAGCTTCTGTTCTGCATGTTAAATCTATTAAAAACATTTCAATCAATAAAATTCCATAAATTTACAGAAAGGTGGGTCTTGAGTAATTATGTCTGTTATTACATGATATAAACTATTCTATATAATCATCTAAAAGTTTTTGGGCTTCTATATTCGTTTAAATCTAGGTGATGACCCAACACAGAAATAATTAGTTTTCACAAATCTAAATTTTCAGGATCTCAGCAGTCATAAATAAATTATGACTATTTTAATATATCAGGCATTTTCCTAGAGTCAGTCTAAGCGTTGTATTCGTTTATTCCTTTTATTGACTATCCCCCGTTTTTAAATATTTTTTTTAACAACTTAATCATTCAGAAATTCATATTGTACGTTCTACCAAAGGCAAAGCCAGCTTATTACCGATAGGTTATCAAATCTAGCTTATCACTAATAGCTTTTCAAACTTAGCTTACTGTCAATATCGTAACACCCCTACCTGTTGCTAATAGCTTTATAAATCTGTCATCTATATTCATCCCTAATAATGACGGGTTTTTTACTAATTATATTTAAATAATTTTCTTATATTCAATTTCTTAGTTATATTTCACATAACGCTGACTTCTGGACGACTCGCCTAGGTTTTGAAAAGTTACACATTTGCGAAAATGTATCGGAAGTTTTTTGGAAACTTCAAACTATTTATAACAACGTTTACAACCATCATGTTTTTATTATAAATTTAAAAGATGGTAGCCGTTCAAGTTTTAGAAAAATCATATTTATAACTCAACTATTTAGTATCAGAGAATATAACAAACTTTTATGAAATACTTATGTTATTTACAACTATTTTTTAATATAGGTTTTTCTTTACATTATAAAGTTTTAAGGCCATATCTTACAAATGTTTAATAGGTCATGTATATCAGCAATAAATATAATAACTGTTATAATTTTCTAACTAGTTGTAAACAAATGTAATTCTATATTTATTTATAAAAATGCATAAAATATTGGACTATTATAATATAGAATATTCAATCAAATTACTGCATCTAGAATTGTGAGATATTACATTAGTATAGTATTTCACATACGTTATACACTCTGTGTTGCTTAAAATTTTTATATTTTTAACCACATACATTGTTTTGAAAGTTAAGTAATATAATGTATTTTTAATAACCATCTAGTTATCAGTTTTTTTCCTTAAGACATTAAGGAAAATATACAAACCACCAGCAATTCTGAACATGATCATCATGAAAGTACTTACAAAGGGAAATTCAATTACATGATAAAAGATTATTCCTACAATGTAACTACAAATCCTACTAATTATATCACCACATTATAAAACAGATTATTAAAATCTTATGCAAATACAGAAGACAGCGGTTTAGTTTCCCTAAACAAGAAAATCTATTTTCATTTTTCTCAATGGTGTACAACATTTTTCAGGAAATACACGAATTTTTCATTTATTTTATTATCGTATCTTTTTTTATACTTGACATTGCATTAAACAACGTTTACAATAGTGAAATATGAATCGTTGCCAGCGAATGCGTACTCACTTTGTGTATTGAAATATGTTTTAATAAGATATATACTATCGATCGTCAAAGTAAATATCTATGTATACGAAACATAAACGTTGAAACGATGATATTTCAAGATTAAGTATGAAAAAATTTAGTTTTTATTATTGAGTGCTTTATTTTTATGTAATATACTTTATAATGATACAAATCTAGTACAATTTTTATATTTCAATTACTTGGCCTTTATAAAGCAGGTGGAGTGTGATATTATTAGTTTATGTAATAACATTTTACTACTTTTTTTTTACAGCATACTCTACATTTTTACTTACTATGAAAAATCGAGTCAAGGGAGGACGATTTCCTAATTTTAAGTTTACAAGTTCTTATTTCTGGCAGTAATTATTGAATAATTAAATAAATCTTTTTACAGGCCAGTGATTCTTTTTTGTAATTTTTCTTCTTGTTTATATGATCATTACTATACTAGCAATTTACTAGAACATATATTTCGCAGGGTATTTTTTAGGTTTAGCTTTAACTATTAATAATGCTACAATTGCCCTATACTCGTACATACAAACACATACTATCTATGCAACATGAGAATATTCACAACCGGTTTTAAGCGACTATGTCAGTCAGACTATCTATTAGGCGTTGGGTTGAGTCATTGTTGATCATTACTCATTCCAAAATAAATAAACGCGCTATAATTTTGTTTTTATTATCAACTAGAATGGCATAGTTCTATATCCCCATATCACTTATATTGTGAAGAACACTGTGTATAAATTTTAAAATAAGTAAACTTTATTTTATGAATAAAGTGTACTTATACCAAAATAAATTAAAATTCAAGAAAAGGCAGATAAAGAAAATCATAACAGTTTTATTTCCTTGAATTATTCTTAAAAGCCGTCAGAGAAGTAATAGTCATTATTTACCATCTTTTTCTGCAAGCAGCTACCTCTTTTTTAAATCCTAGCTTCTTTTGTGATATCCTTTGCTGCTTTGTCTCCTTTCCGAATCCTTTCAACGTCAGATTGGGACAGTCCTTCTACAGTGTACTTTCCTAATTCTTTTAGGCCCAGCTTCTTCAGCGTACGTAGTCTTCAAGCATTGACATCGTTGAATGTTATTGCACTCTACCAAAACTAAATAATACTAGACTGCTCTAATATATAATACCTCTAAAAAGACTAATACAACACCATGAAATAATAACACAGAATTAATTCTATTGGTTGTTGTCGATTGTGTTTGCAAAGAGTATAAAATTAAGCAATACAGCCATTAAACCAGAATATCGATAAACATATACACTTTAGACGCCCTAGAGCATTGCTCGGCGACCCTCTCTAGGCGCTTAAATCATCTAGACTTGCCGTCTATCCTCAAACTCAGCTGATCACGTACATATTCTTCATCTACTTGTTATCGATTTAACTCTATTACCTAAACTTTACTACTGTAACACTCTCATCCAGTACTAAAATGTATGTTTTAATACAGCGATACTTCTGCACTCCAGCACTCGTTGAGAAAGTTTTTTCAGAGGGGAAACAACCATTCTTCCCCGGTTCAGCTCCGATCGATGTCAAAATGTAAATGTAGCCAACATTGAAGCAAACAACTGTAAAAAGGAGTAGTAAAAGCAGCATTACTGTTATATATACATTCTCATATGATTACATACTGCTGAAAATATTAGTCTATTGCCTTATTATATATGTATGTATATATATATATATATATATATATATATAATATATATATTATATATATATATATATATATATATATATGTATATATATATATAATTTCTTCACGATATATTTCATATATATTTGGTAAATTTATTTCCTAAATTTAATAAATAAAATCTAATAAAAAGTTTCCGTTTTGGTATTTGTAAATAAGTAACGATCTCTTAACTTGACGTCTAACTAATAAAAGTTATGTTTTTCTTTTTAACTGGTTTATATTTTGACAAAATACCAGTTTTGTATGATGCAGTGCTTATTCTGTTCTTTAGTATTCTATGTAAATCAAGCTGAAAGAATAAGAGGTTTTAGGATATCGCCATCGTTATGTTACAAATATAATATATACCGTTTTTTAAAAATTGGAGTCTATCCTTTTCTTCAAGTTTAAATACACCTTATAGATTAAGACAAAGCACTCACAAATAAATTAGAAATCAATATGTGCCAATATTTTTTGCCAAGTTATGTATTGAAAACGTAAAACAATGTAAATTAAGAAAGCACACACATGGACCTGGTGTCCAGATTGATTACAATAACCACCATGCCACTGCAAAATACAGATTCACTGCCTTCACATACCCCACTTAGCATAGGAGGTGTTAGGCTAAATAAAATGCCACACGGCCATTACGTTATATGCACAATTAAAGCAAAAGGATTTGGGAGTCAATTTGTAACATACAATGAAAGCGCATATCCGTACTCTGTTTGTGCTTCAAATTATCCATAATCAATAATAAACTTGAGATAAAACAGCTTTATTAAGATGAATTATCTCCAAAACTTGTGACATCTAATAAATTTCGTAAAACCATATATTTTTTATTTAAAATTGCTTTTTTAATAATCAATTTTGTATTTTTTATATACAAATAAATTCTCCATCCATAAATTGCTTTAAATAATGCTATTAAATTGAAAACTTAGTAAGTAATAAATATTTTTCATAAACATCGTACTAGACTATTGTGACATTGTTAAAACTACACGAGCCACTATAAGCACAAATTTTCATTCACTGTAATTTTAATCTAGATGAATGGTACTTGTGGTATGTGACTTATTAACTCTGACAGCATAGCCGCTATGTGCTCCAGATTATCATTTAGCTAGCGAGATGGGCAAATTCCTCAAGTGCGATAAACAAATTCTTACAACAAGCAATATTTTAAAATAACGCTTGGAATTTATGGTATTGACAAAAAATTAGTCGAAAACTTTGTGGAGTTGAATCTGTAAAATTTTAACATTAAAAAATTTTTAATTGATCTACCATAATTAAGAATTGCTTTTATAAATGTGCATGATAATGGGAGGATGACTTGTTTCTTATTAATTATGGATTATTTTATATGATAGTAGGACTTCTGATTTCTCCCATTATAAAATTTTGTAATGCGTATTGATTCAACTCTCTTATTCAGGTGCCAAAACTCCTAAATTATTAAAATTCCTAAAAACAACTTAAAGCATTAGTACAAAAAATAAAATTCTGGTAAGACATGCCATGACACCACAAGAAATTCAAAAATTTGTGGTTTGCCATTTTATAAAATCAGTTTCAAATCCTGTACGATTGTGTAGCTTTGTGGTAATTTGTTGTTTTGTACGTAGGTACTTTCAAGAAATTAATTCAGTTAATAAATTTAAAAAAAGTAGTCTGAAAAATAATATTCAATATACATAGCATTTAAAAACGTTTATAGTAGGACCGCTCTATTGAGTGTAGGAAAGTATTAATTTATTATAATCAGTAAGAATTGAGTTTAGGAAAGTAGTAATTTATTATAATCAATCAGAACTGTGTGAGAGAGATTTTATTTTAATTAATTGATTCTCGTCACTTTGATTATTAAAGTAAACATTCAGAGTCGTAAAATTGTAGTTCCACTTTGAGCTTTAGGTATAAAGTGCGTTACAAAAATGGTGAGGACATATGAAATAAATAAATATGCTAGCAATTCAATAACGTATGAGTTTCGAACAAATAATGCAGTACTGGCATATGTTTAGCTATTGATTCAAATATGTCACTTTGTAGTCCAATTATTATGACAGCACAGTGATATATCACGTACTCTCTGTATTTAACTTATTATAGTATTAAAAATATTTAAATGTATCATGAAATAGGTAAATTTTTCAAATTTATTATCGAATTGATTTAGAACATTGTTTCACTTGAATTTAATACTAATCATAGCCTATTATATAATGTTGAAAGTAATAAAACCACTAAAAGTTTTGTGTTTATAGAATACAAATTTGTGTAGAGAAATTGGTATTCTGAATAAAATATATGACAGCAACAAACCTACAAAACTGAACATTGTACACCTATTACGTTAAAAAACTATTAGCTGTAACAATGTAAATATCATTAATCATAATTACTTGTGTCTGTTAAACGGTTTTACGTTGCTCGCACTAAATTATTTAACACTAACAATATGTTTGTATTTGTTTATTTACTTTTAAGCCAATGTTAATAATTTTTAGGAATTCATTGGTAATAAAGAATACAAAACACAATCTACATGTGAGTAGCAGTCTCTGCCAAACATTGTTTTAGTTTACATGCTCTATGAAAGTTTTATCCTAAGCTTACTAATTATCAAGGCAATGTTCTCGTTAAAATATTTTCTTTTTAATTAAAGTTTGGCTTTTACTGCGCACATTTTTTTTAAAGTACTTATTTGTGTGCATTATGCTCTTCCTAAATTTCTTACAACAGAATTAATTTTAATTGGTATCCGATATTCTTTCTTAAAGTTTTGTCAGAATTGAAATTGTCTTAAGATTAAAATCTAACACTAGCCGTGTTACTTTTGGTTCAGGTCGAAATGGAAAGCTATTTAATTCAATATTTAATTTCAACAATAGTTAACGACAGAAGAAGTTTAGTTTGGTTTTCCCAAATATTACTTTCAACTGGTCAAATCTGACGCAACTGACGGACACTATTATGGCTGAAATGAATACAGAAAAACAGTTTAATAAACTTATACAATTTATAACTTAGGGTGTAAAGTAGACTAGCCTCCTTGTGTTGCACTCTAGGTAAAGTGTTTTTTTTTTCGCCGCTAGTTAGTCCACACTTCTGACAACTGAACCTTAGAAGCGTTGTCTAGAATTTTAGAATCAGCATCTACCGGAACAATGTCCACTTACAAATAAACCATCAGCACACAAGGGCAGGGTATATTAATCCGAAATGTTTCATTATTATTTAGCTCACATCCAATAAAAGTATTTTGACTTTTGACAAAGCGTTACCCTAGCGAATACCCTGGTATTTCTCTAGTAAACCATACGGTAAACTGAATCTCTTCATGTACTTGTTGGCCTGGTCTTTTTGTTATCATAACTGACTTACGTCCTTCAAGTAAAGAGGGCCCTATATTTTAACATCCGGAAACCTTGCCTATCCTAAAACCTTCTCTGTTATGTCCCAAACTATCTTTCTGGGTGAAATAAACCCTATGATCAACGTAATCTGTTGGTAAAGA